>NC_048233.1:73846488-73892712 GCF_002007445.2 Ailuropoda melanoleuca | reverse complement strand
GGGTGTGAGAAGTGAGCCCCGGTGGTCGGAAGTTTGTGGTCACAGCATCATCAGGCCCATCTTGACAGATACGGAGAAAGGTGAGCCTGTTTGTGGAGTATCCCCTATGCGGCAAGCTGACGACATTGGCTCTCTCATTGAATCCACACAGGATTTCCATAAAGAAGAGGGTGTAGTTGTTTTTTCTATGGTCACAAGTGTCCTTTTCCAGATAAGGACACTGACACTGGAGGGGAAATAGGTCCACTCAAAGTCACCCAATTGAGCCAGAATTTGAACACAGATCTCCGATTGAAAGGCTCCTGCTTTTTCCAACAAACGAACGAATCACTTTAGTGGCTTCCCCTTACTGCTAATGCCTAAGCTCTGGCTGTCTGGGGTTCAGCTCTTGGGGCTGACGCCAGGGAGTGGGGAGATCCTAAGACACTGGACACGAGTCAGGCTGTCCTTGCTGTTCGTGGACACTCCCTGCATTCATCCATCCACCCATGCATTCAGACAACGGATATTTACTGAGCATTTGCTAGGTTGCCTCTTTGTCATGGCAGAAGCATGTGACCAAGCGGGGCAGGAATGGGGAGAAGAGCCACGAACCAGGGAAGGGTGGGACAAAGGAACAGGGAGCTGGGATGTTGAGGACAACAAGGGCGCTGCCATGGGAGGGGGGCGATGTGGAGGGAGGGGCGTTCATGATAAGGCTTGGGGTGAACAACAGCAATAATAAGCCCAATAGTCACCATCCATTGAGGACCTACCATGTGCCAGGCACTGAGCTAAGGATGCTTCCCATAGAACATCGCTTCTCCCTCAACTGCCCTCTGAGGTTGCCAATGTTATTCACGTGTCACAAACAGAGAGTTGAAGTAACTTGTCAGAGGGCGCCTGATTAGCAAGCAGCAGTGTTGGGATTTGAACCCACATCTGTCTGTTCCAAAACCCATGACCTTGCCCCTGTTTCCCCTTTTGAACGGATAGGTGTCCACTCTGTGGACATTAAGGAAGCATTGCCCTTCCTCCAGATGGAGACCAGCGAAAGTGCCCTTGTATGGATTGGAAAAAAGCACTGCTCAGCAAATGTAGGGCAGGCTGAAATTTTAGAAAAAACACCTCACTCTGGCTGCCCCCCTTGTACAGGGAACCATCTGCATACCTGTTCTGGGGGCAGGGTCTTATTGGATGCTGGGGGTAGACTCTGGCTTGAGGTCAGTTGGGAGCCCATGGCCAAGGTGGGTAGTGGCTGTAGTCAACTCTGGTTTCCCGGAGGATGGCCTCTGTGCAGCAGGAGGGGTGCAGAGCGACAGGCTGGGGTGGCTCAGGTGGAGAGGAAGGCGGTCTAAGCCAGGGCAGAAGCAGCAGGGTTGGAGTCTAAATGACTTAGGAAGTGGAGCAGACAGGATGTGGTGGCTAAGTGGGGAATCAGGTGTAAGCNGGCAGAAGCATGTGACCAAGCGGGGCAGGAATGGGGAGAAGAGCCACGAACCAGGGAAGGGTGGGACAAAGGAACAGGGAGCTGGGATGTTGAGGACAACAAGGGCGCTGCCATGGGAGGGGGGCGATGTGGAGGGAGGGGCATTCATGATAAGGCTTGGGGTGAACAACAGCAATAATGAGCCCAATAGTCACCATCCATTGAGGACCTACCATGTGCCAGGCACTGAGCTAAGGATGCTTCCCATAGAACATCGCTTCTCCCTCAACTGCCCTCTGAGGTTGCCAATGTTATTCACGTGTCACAAACAGAGAGTTGAAGTAACTTGTCAGAGGGCGGCCTGATTAGCAAGCAGCAGTGTTGGGATTTGAACCCACATCTGTCTGTTCCAAAACCCATGACCTTGCCCCTGTTTCCCCTTTTGAACGGATAGGTGTCCACTCTGTGGACATTAAGGAAGCATTGCCCTTCCTCCAGATGGAGACCAGCGAAAGTGCCCTTGTATGGATTGGAAAAAAGCACTGCTCAGCAAATGTAGGGCAGGCTGAAATTTTAGAAAAAACACCTCACTCTGGCTGCCCCCCTTGTACAGGGAACCATCTGCATACCTGTTCTGGGGGCAGGGTCTTATTGGATGCTGGGGGTAGACTCTGGCTTGAGGTCAGTTGGGAGCCCATGGCCAAGGTGGGTAGTGGCTGTAGTCAACTCTGGTTTCCCGGAGGATGGCCTCTGTGCAGCAGGAGGGGTGCAGAGCGACAGGCTGGGGTGGCTCAGGTGGAGAGGAAGGCGGTCTAAGCCAGGGCAGAAGCAGCAGGGTTGGAGTCTAAATGACTTAGGAAGTGGAGCAGACAGGATGTGGTGGCTAAGTGGGGAATCAGGTGTAAGCTGAGGTTTCTGGCTTAGACAAGTAGGTAGGGTTTGGGGCCAGACTGAGCATGGATAAGGGGCTGCACAGAAGGAGGAAACCGCATCTCAGCATCGGGTGGGAGATAGGGTCAGTTTTATAAATGTTGATTTAAAAGTCCCCTTCAAATCTCGGAAACGATAACCCTACAGATTTGTGTCTTCCCTTCTCCTGGCTCCCTCGACTGTCTTTTAACGGGGGTCAGTTTATGTGTTCGAACACGCTCTGTACTGTCTGCATCCCACCCGGAATCCTGCACTCAGAACTGAATACACGATTGCAAGGTTGGTGTGACCGTGTTGGGAGGCAGCCATTCCCTTGTTGATTCTGTGGATTGTGCTGAGCTTGCACTGGCTTGATTGACAAATGTGGGGACACTGTGGGCTCATTTGATAGTACAGTTACTAGGGCTTGGAGATTTTTTCCCTGGTGTTCCCCTGCTAGGATACATCCTCCTTCCAACCCCTGCCCTGCATTGGTCACCTCTCGGATATGACTTTAGAGTCCTCTTGACCTCACCTCTTACTCCGGCCACTGCTGCAGTGACCAGTTCCACACTGGCTGTGGGCAGCCTTGTGCAGGTGTAATCAGGCCCTGGCACGTGCCTCTCACTTCCTATCCTGAGACCTCTCTGTCACTCCTTTTGAAGATGCCTATGGGAGCCTTCTGCACAACCAACTCCAAGTATGTGGGTTCATGCCTATGGATCCACCTGGATCAGTGAAGGTTGGGGGCTGATGGATAATGGTTCCCTGGACAATTCTGAGATGTATTTCATGAGACCCCTTGGAGGGTCAATTTCATGACATACCCTTATGCTGGATATCCCACACTATCATTTATTCATTTCACTTTCCTGATCCTGTTTTTTGCATTCCTGGGGCCATTTCCCAAATAAACCTCCTGTACTTGCTTTTGTCTTGGGCTCTACAGGGGAGCCTAGGCTCAGACACACCAGTCTTTTCTAAACTTGGACAGTTGACTCTTCGAATGGAAGGATAAGACTTTACACTTGTCCAGATTAGGTAAAATGGAAACCCAGAATAGTCTGGTATCTGAACTAAGACAGAGAGGTCAGATCAGAGGATCTGAGGGTGGACCTTGCCATGTGTTTTTATTTCCCAAATGGGGGAAAAGGGATCTGTTTCCTTTCGTCACTCAGAGAGTCCCCCAGAGGGCCTAACAATTTTCACTTGCTTCTGGAAGCCTTTGCAACTTTTCTGATGCTTCCTTTTCAGGCTTGATCTGAAAATTAAAAAAAATATGTATCATTGAGCAACTTGTTTCACTGTTCTTTCCTAGGTCTCTGAGCTTGAAGAAATAACAACCTAGAGATTTTGTTTTCTGCCAGAATTATAAAAAGGACAGCGGGGTGGCAGCCAAGCAGGAGGCCGGGAGGAATTAGGGGAGAAGATGCTACCCGCTGGGAAGAAAATAAAGACAGACAGCACATCAGAGTCTGGGGAGGAGTGCCGGTCACTGGCAAGGGCGGGGGAGAGCCCCCACTTCTCTTTGCACCTGGGGGACTGCAGCCCAGAAGATGGGACTGGCGCTGTGAGGAGCATGCAGAAAGGCAGGTCTGTGGCCAGTGGAAGAAAGAGGCTGGCTGGGTATGAAAACAAGTGGGCCAGGTTGGGGGCCAGGGGTGGGGGTGCTGGGTGGTGTAACCCTCCTCCCCTGCGTTATGCTCCATGACTAGGGAACGGGGGCACAGAAAGATCAGCCCTTGGTGATGCAAACCCCAGGAGAAAGGTCTTCAGGTTTGACAAAATATAGTCATAGACATCACAAATCCTTCTCACTCCATTAACAGATCAGAATGGGGGTGAGGGGACTATAAAGATGGAGAAACAGCATTAATTTGAGTCTCAGTTCTATCTCTTATGAGCACAAGACCCATCACTTAACTCTCTGAGCCTCAGTTTCCTCATCTACAAAATAGGGATGATAATACACACCTCACAGGGTGGTGGGGAGGCATGTGGTTAATTTTATGTGTTAATTTGGCTAGACCGTGGTACTGATATTTGGGCCAATACCAGTCTAGACGTTGCTGTGAAGATATTTTTTAAATGAAATTAACATTTGAATCAGTAGACTTTGAATAAAGCAGATTACTCTCCATAATGTGGGTGGGCTTTATCTAATCAGTTGAAGGCCTTAAGAGACAAAGACTGACCTCCCCCAGTGAGGAGGGAATACTGCCAGCAGACTGCTTTGGGAGTTGAGCTGCAACATCGATTCTTTCCTGGGTCTCTGGTCTAGGCTGCTACCCCACCCTTAAGATTTGGGGGTTGTCAGTCTCCACATTCATTTAAGCCAATTCCTTAAAATGTCTCTCAATCTGTCTCTGTACACACACACACACACACACACACACACACACACCCCTTATTAGTTCTGTTTCTCTTGGAGAACCCTAATACAGGAGAATTAAATGATAAAGCTATAATGGCAGATGCCAGACACAAAAGACTACATACTGTGTGATTCCATTTATATGAAATTCTAGAAAAGGCAAATCTAATCTACAGTGACCGAAAGTAGATCTGTGGTAGCCCCCACTGGAGCTGGGAGAATGAACTGCAAATGGACACAGGAAAACTTTGGAGATGGTGGAATGAGACGTAGGTGTATGCATTTGTTAAACTCACTGAATTGTACCCTTAAAAATGGGTGCCGTTGGTGTTGGGACAACTGGATATCCACACACAGAAGAATGAAGTTGGATCTTTTCCTCACATTATACACAAAAATTAATTCAAAATGACTCAGAGACCTAAATGTGATGGCTAAAATTACAAAACTCTTAGAAGTAAATAGAGAAGAATATCTTGGATATTAACCCCTTATCAGATATATGACTTGCAAATATTTTCTCCCACTCCATAGATTGCCTGTTTGTGGATGGTTTGCTTCCCTGTGGAGAATTTTAGTTTGATAGAGTCCCACTTGGTGTTTTTTGTTGTTGTCGTTGTTTCCGTTTTGTTTGTTTGTTTGCTTTTATTGCTTTTACTTTCTGTGTCAAATGCAAAAACTTTTTCAAGGCTGATGTCAAGGGGCGTCCTCCCTGTGTTTGTTTTCTGGGGGTTTTGCAGCTTTAGGTCTTGTGTTTAACTTTAAATATTTAATTTTTGAATTGATTTTGTGTCTGATGTAAAATAGGGGCTCAGTTTCATTTTTTTGCATATGGCCATCTGTTTTTCCCAGCACCATTTATTGAAGAGCTAATGCTATGTTCTTTCTCCTTTTGTCATGAATCATTAATCATATATGTGTGGGTTTATTTCTGGACTCTCAATTCTGTCCCATTGATCCATGTGTCTGTTTTAATGCCCATACCATACTGTTTTGATTGCTATAGCTGTATAATATTGTTTGAAGGCAGGAAGATGTAATGTCTCCAGCTTTGTTCTTCTTTCTCAAGATTGCTTTGGCCGCCTATGGTCTTTCATGATTCCATACAAATTTTAGGATTTTTTTTCCTATTTCTGTGCAAAATACTATTGAAATTTTAATAGGGATTGCATTTAATCTGCAGATTGCTTCTATCAATCAACAGGGAAATGCAAATCAAAACGACAATGGGATATCACCTTATACCTTTTGGAATGGCTGTCATCAAAAGGACGAGAAATAAAAAGCACTAGAGAGGTTGAGGAGAAAGGAACTTTTGTGCCCTGTTGGTGGGAGTGCAAACTGGTACAACTACTTTGGAAAACAGTAGGGAGGTTCCTCAAAAAATTAAAAATAGAACTACCCTATGATCCCACAATTCCACTTCTGGGTATATATCCAAAGGAAATGAAAGTCAATCAAAGAGATATCTATACTCCTATATTCACTGCAGTATTATTCACAGTTGCCATCATATAGAAACTACCTACCTGTCCATCAACAGATGAGCTGATAAAGAATGTGTGGTATAGATATACACTGGAATTTTACTCAGCCTTGAGAAAGAAGGAAATCCTGCTGTCCGTAACAGCATGGAAGCACCTTCAGGGCATTATGTTAAATGAAATAAGCCAGAGAAAGAGAAATACTGAGAAATATTACTTATGTGTGGAATCTTAAAAAAAAAGTCAAAGTCATCAAAGGAGAGAGTAGAAAAGTGGTTGTCAGAGGCTGGAGGGTAAAGGAAACAGATAGAGGTTGATAAAAGGGTACAAGATTTTAGCTATAAGATGAATAAGGTATGAGGACTGAATGTAAAACACAGTGATTATTGTTGATTACCCTGTAGTGTATAATTGAAATTTGCTAATGTTCTGTCTCGCTCTCTCTCTCTCACACACACATGCACGTGTGCACAGATAAACGTGTGAGGTGATGTGATAACGAACGAGGGGAGGAGAATCCCTTCACAGTGTATACAGACGTCCAATTGCCACGACACGCACTTTTAATTTTCTGACAGTTTTGTCACTTCTACTTCAATAAAGTTGAAAAAAAGAAAAAAAACATGAGTTTGTGGTATGCAAATTGTCCTTCACTAAAGTTGAATGAAGGTTTTAGTACGTGTGTGTGCAGGGCACGGTAAGTATTGTCCTTTTCATTTTTGGATGAGGAGACTGAGAAACAGGCACAGAGAGGTTAAGTGACTTGGCCAAGGGCTTCAGGTCCTCCCTGAGTCCTCTACAGATGTAAGGCCTCCGGGTGGGTTAGCTTTGCTAGCAATGGCACCGAGGTCCCGGTATGTGCGTGATGACAGCAACTCAGGACACGAAACAAGGGCCCCCCCATGAGTTACTGGGGTCCGGAGAGACCCCAGAATCACTCAGGCTGGAGAGGCCTGTGAAAGCAGCTGTCTGGGTGCTATGAGGAGCTCAGCCACGGGGCGTTTCCAGAGGCTCCCCGGCACCCGCAGGTATACAGTGCTTATGAGGGTAGGGTGTGTATTTGTGTGCTGAGGTTGCACCCTGTGCCAGGACCCAGCGAGGTGATTCCCCTTCATGACCATTAAGTACTATGCTCACATCCACCCCAAGAGATGGGTACTGCTGCTCCCCCCATCACAGAGGGCTAGATGCCTTGCCCAAGGTCAGTAACTATATTGCCAGCCCATCATGGCCGTGGCAGGAGCTAGAGGCCTAGATGATTCTGGTGTCCAGAGGTCCTCCCGTCCCCTTGGGCCACATTTCTCAGATCCCATGGGCCCTTTCCCAAGCCCTGGGGCAACATTTCTATCCTTCCCTGCACCTCCACACCCCTGGTAGATCTGCTGCAGAAAAGCTGTCCTTCCGGAGTCTCCAGGGCACCCAGGAGCTGGGGCTCTTCTCTTCGCAGGATGGCCCATGTCTAGGCCTGGGGTGATGACTGCCCCACAGGCCATGGGCCCCAGGGCTGTTGTTCAGACCTGGGTTTGAGTCCTGGCCCCATTTTTGAGTTGATGTGTGATTCCTTCTCTCTCAGCTTTGGATTCCCATTTATAAAACAAAGGGTCAGACAGTGTGATTGAAGGTCTCGGTGGCCTCTGATGCTGCACGGACCTGAGCAGGTTAGCACAGAGGACGTGGGGAGGCCAGCACCTGTGGTCCATCTGAAGGACAAGTCTGCGCCGAGGCAGGGTGCACTAACTAATTCACCCGCAGCTGGCTTTGTTAGCCCACCTTGACCTTGGTGACAACACAGTGTTTAGCTTTATAAACTCGAGTTCCAAGCGGGAACTAAGCCCCTTCAGAAGCAGCTTCTGAGGCTGTCCAGGCAGAGCCGGGCCAGTTGAAAGGGCTATTCTTGCCAGCTCCTGCAGCCCAGGGAAGGCTCGGGGGCGGGGGGGGGCGTCCTTCCCCCGCCCTTAGCTGTCTTCAAAGAGCTTCTCTCTTCCTGAGGGTCTTCTAGTTTTCGACTGTTTCCCCCTGTTGCTGTCTCAACAAACCAGGTGGGGTTTCTGAAAATTAAGCAGAGATGTGGCCGTGTGACCCTTCAGCAATGCCATCACCACACTGCATGGGGCTCAGAGGCCACACTGGGATTTGTTCCTAGGTTTAATTCATGCCCCAAGGGTTTCAGTTCAATAATAGGTTTATCTCCAGGATGGGAGAAGAGACAGAATGAGACAAAGATATCCATAGGGCCAGAGCCAGGCAAGATAGGAAGGGCAGATACATCGAGGGGAGAGAGAGAGAATTGTACGTGTGAGGTTGTGCATGGAGATAGAGACTGAGGTGCATACATACCTGGGTGTGAATCTCCACTTCACCTTTTACTAGGTATCTGACCTTGGATATAACTAAACCACTGGGTTTTTGCGAGGATTGAAAGTTAAGGTATATAATTCCCGTAACAGTTCCTGACATATAATTGGCACTTAATAAATATTTCTTCTTTACCATTGTTTCTTGCTCTCTCTCCAGACTGCTTGCCCTTTGGGGGTAGGGACTTTGTCCTATTCATCTCTGGGGTGTGGCATCTTGTCCAGAGACTACCCTACAGATGCTGACCTTTGAAGGAGCTTGACAGTGCATAAGGTCCTTCCAGGAGCTCCAGCCTACGGATGCAGCAGTCAGCCACCCAAGGGCACAAACCTAGGGGCAGCTGTGGCTTGTGGAGACACCCTGGTAGAGTTCTCTCACATCCCTTTCCTCCTGGGGCCCAGGTCTCTGCTAGCCCCCAGATGTGCACTACAGAACCTCTGTCCCTCTATTTGGCTCCCTGTTCTGGCAGTCCAGTTGCCGTGGAAACCAGTGGTTTCACATAGGACAAAGCACAGGGAGACTCAGTGATGAATAGAAACTTGCAACCACATTATGTAGCGTAAAAAAAGAGGATTTGGGAGACTGAGAGCAATAAAGGTTTCATGGCCACTTGTTAAGGGGGAAAAACTCAAACCTCCACAAGTCCCAGCTGGAAAAGAGTTTTGTTACCATATTTATATTTTTCCTTTTATTCTTTTGTTGTTGTTGTTGATGAGGCTTTTCTTTTCTTTTCTTTTTTTCTTGGAGACAGATCCTAGCAACCCAGGGTCCAGGAGTGCTGCTGAATACATTGTCTGCTGTCCTGTTGTCCTCCTCAGATGCCTCTTCATTCAAGCATTGTCTCACTTAGATTCCTTGAAATTTACTGGGCACACCCACTGCACATGTCTAACTAACCTTAATTTTGCTTCCTAATGTTAGAGCAAGGTAGGGCCAGAGAGAAGCAGGGATCAGTGTCCTCTCCACCTCTCTAAGAACTATAGTTCTTATGTTGGTGGCAGCCCCTCTTAGGTTTATTTGGTTTCTTATTTACTTCCATTTCTAGCCACACAGAGTAAGAGAGTCCAGAATTGCCCTGAGGCTGAAAGCATAAAAAATTGGACAAAATATAGGAAACAACTGTTTTTCAAACTTTGGACAACAAGCAATGCAGGTCTGTGAACCCTGAGAGAAGGGAAACAAATGAGGTGAGCCCTGTGATTGCCCTCGTTAAATGCCTGGAGGCAGTTTCCATGCAGCAGAACAGGGAGAGGAAATCTGAACAGAACTCAGCAGTCTTTCTGACTTGGAGAGACAGAGATTGAACTTTGTGTAGGTTGAGGCAACAAGAACTTGCTGAATATGGTGGAGAGAGAGAGAGAGACCGACCCAGCTATCTGGAGAGGGATGCTGTCACATACTTGGCCAAATACTGGTTTGAGAATGCATGGGGCAAAACTCCATGGGCTGGGCCAAATACACCTGGGAAACCAGAAGGCAGAGAAATTACCAGAGTTCACAGAAGGCTGGGAATAGTTTATGTATCCAGGGTGGCTAGACCTCAAAATACATGGGGCATCAGATAGAGTCCTCAGAAATCCCTAATAATAGAGCTAAGTCAGCCTTAGACTAAATGCTACTTTGGATCTGCCCCAACAAAGCTTGAAAAACAAGGCTCAGAAGGATCAAACTGATCTCAAAAGATTTAACTGTATGCCTCAATATCTTTAGAGAAATACAACAAAACCCAGGACTCCAAAACATAAACTTGACTGTGTTCAACAATCAATGTCATCTGTAGTGCAAGAGAAAAATTAATCAATTGAAACAGATCTGAAAACAATAGAGATAATGAAACTAGCAGGTGATGGTGTTGAAACAGGTATTACAAATATGCTCCATATAGTCAAGAAGGTAGAGGAAAACATGAATATGGTAGCGAGAGACATGAAAAATACAAAAAGACCCAAATGAAACCTGTAAAGATGAAAAATATGGTATATGAGTCCAAAAATACAATGGTTGGGATTAAGAACAGATTGGAAACTGAGAAGAAAAGATTGGTGAACTTGAAGACAAAGCAATACAAGCTATCCAAAATCTAGCAAAGATTTAAGAGAGAGAGAGGACATCAAGTGGTCTAACCTTTGCATAGTTAGAGTCCCAGAAGGAGAGGGAAGGTGAGAGGAAATAGAAAATGAATAACAAGATGGTAGACTTAAATCCAAACACATTAGTGATTACATTAACTGTAAATGGCCTTATACCCCAATTAAACAGAGAGATGATCATTTTGGCTAGAAAATTAAGACTACAAGAAGATAATTTTGAATAAAGACTCAGGTAGATTAAAAGTAAAAGAATGGAAAGAGATACACTATACAAATAACATGAGAAAGCTGGAACACATATATCAATATTAGACAAAGTAGATTTCTGAACTAGGAATAGTAACAGGCCAACTCATCAAGAAGACATAGTAATCCTGTATATGCATGTAGTAAGAGAGATCAAAATACCTGAAACCAAAACTGATAGAATTGAAAGGGGAAACAATAAAATCTACACTTACATATGAAGATTTCTATATTCCTGAGTAATTGATGGAGCAAGTAAACACAAAGTCAGTGAGGATATAGAAGACCTGAAAAACACTAGTAAAAGTTGACTTAGTTGAAATTCATAGACTACACCACTCAACAATAGTATGATACAGACTCCTTTCAAGTGAACATGGAATGTTCACCAAGCTGAACCATAAAACAAGTCCAATAAAATGAAGAGGATTTAGATCATACAAAGGTATTCCCTTGACCATACCTACAACAGATTTAAATTAGAAATCAGTGACAGAAATATTTAAGAAAAATCTTTAACTGTTTGGAAATTCAAAAAGAACACATTTCTAAATAATTCGCAGATCAAAAAAGAAATCACAAGCAAAATTTAAAACTACTTAAAACTGAATGGAAATGAAAACACCTAATGTCAGTATTTATGGGATGTACCTAAAGCAGGGCTTTGAGTGAAATTTAAGCAATAAGTGTTTATGTCACAAAACAGGAAAGGTCTCAAACCAGTGATCTAAGCTTCCAAGTTAAGGAACTAGAAAAAAAGGGGCAAACTGAACATAAATAGGCAGATGCTAGAAAATAATAAGGATAAGAGCAGAAATTGAAGAAAACGCAGAGCAAATTGTTGAAATTAAAAGATTAATAAAACGACAAACTTTTAGCCAGACAGATAAGGACAAAAAAAGAGAAGAGAAAGGACTAAATTTGCTGCTATTAGAAATGAAAAAGGGGATATTACTACAGGTCTCATTTATGTTAAGAGAATAATAAGAGGATATTATGAACAATATTCGGCAACTTAGATGAAATGGACAAATTCCTTGAAAGACCTAAGTTACTGAAGCTCACTTGAAAATAAATAGCCAAATAGCCCAAAAAGCCCTGTAGGTATTAAAAAATTGAGTTTACAGTTCATGACTTTCTTACGAAGAACTCTCCAGGGCTAGAATTTACTAGTGAATTCTACCAAACATTTAAGGAAGGAATAATATCAATTCTGTACAAACTCTTACAGAAAATTGAATAGAATGGAAGACTTCCCATTCTTTTTTTTTTTAAGGTTTATTTATTTTAGAAAGAAAAAGAGAGGGAGAGAGCAAGCAGGGGGAGGGAGCAGAGTGAGAGGGAGAGAGAGAATTTCCAGCTGACTATGCAGGGCTCAATCCCAAGACCCTGAGATCATGACCTGAGCTGAAATTAAGAGTCAGATGCTTAACCTACTGAGCCACCTGTGTGCCCCAGACTTCCTATTCTTTTTATGAAGCCAGCAATACCCTGGTACCAAAACCAGATGAAGACATTACAAAAGGGGCGCCTGGGTGGCTTGGTTGTTAAGCGTCTGCCTTCGGCTCAGGTCGTGATCCCAGGGTCTTGGGATCGAGCTCTATATCGGGCTCCCTGCTCCGCTGGGAGCCTGCCTCTTCTTCTCCCACTCCCCCTGCTTGTGTTCCCTCTCTCGCTGTGTCTCTCTCTGTCAAATAAATAAAATCTTTAAAAAATAATGAGAACTGCAGACTGGTATGTCTCATTAAATTAGATGCAAAAATAACTATCATATCGAGTCCGGCAATACATTAAAAAGGTGATACATCATGAAAAGTGAGATTTATCCTAGGAAACAACCTAAGTGGCCTTCAACAGGTGAATGATTAAACAAACTATGGTACCACCCCCACATCATGGGACACTACTCAGGAACAAAAAGGAACAAACTATTGGTATATACAACAATTTGAGATGAATTTCCAGAGAATTATGCTGAGTGGGGGGGGGAAGTAACAAACAATACATAATCTATGATTCCATTTATATAACATTCTTGAAATAATAAAATTATGGAATTGGGAAACAAGAGTTAAGGAAGGGGTGGTGATGGGCGGGATGTGGATTTGGCTGTAAAATGGCAATGTGAAGGATCCTGGTGGTGACAGAAATATTCTGCTTCTGGACTGTATCTATGCTGCTATTCAGGCTGTGAAATTGCACTGTAGTTGTGCAAGATGTTACCACTGGGAGACACTGAGCAGAGAGCACATGAGATCTCCGTATTATTTCTTACAACTGCATGTGAGTCTATAATTATTACAAAATCAAAAGTTTAATTTTTAAAAAAGTGAAAAAAAATAACCACACACAGTGTTGGCAAGGATGTGTAATAACTGGAACACTCATTCCCTGCTGGTAAGAATGAAAAGTGGTCCAGAGACATTGGAATAGTTTGTACTTTTTAAGTAAATGAATAGTTTGCACTTTTGTACCCAAGAGAAATGAAAGCATGCTTTCATGCAAACACTTGCATGCAAATGTTAATAGCAGCTTTATTTCTATTAGCCCCAAACATCCATTAAGAGGTGCATGGATAAATAAATGGTGGTATATCCATAAAATGGGATATTACTGAGCAATGAAAAGGAACAAATCACTGATACATACAACAACTTAGATGAATCTCAAAAGCGTTATGCTAAGTGAAAGGAGTTGGTCACAAAAGGGTATAGACCGTATGCTTTTATTTATATGGTATTCAGAAAAGGCAAAACCGTAGGGATAGATCAGTGGTTGCCATGGATTAGAGTTGGGGAAGAGATTGTGAAGGAGGAGGAGGGGACATTTGGAGGTAATGAAAATGGTCTTGACCGAGGTGATAGAAGTTACATGACTACATTTGTTAAACTCATCAAACTGGACGCTTAAAACGGGTGAATTTTATTATTTGCTCACTATACCGCAACTACACTGGTTTTAAAAATCCTACGATGGTGAATTTGGAAGAGATCTTGGAGCTCAGCTAGTCTAACTAAGCACACTCATTTTAGAGAAAGTGAAAGTGACCAGGGATGTGGATGGGGTGGGGCGTGTCAGGAAAGTTCCAGGCTGGGCGACAAAGGCCCCTGTTTGGCTGGAGCACAGGTGAGTGGAACATAAGGAAGGGGGAGTGGGAGACATGGCTGGTCACATAGGAGGGAAGACAGGGTCCAGAACACTGGAGTGCTGTTAGCTCTATGGCACCTTTGTGCAAATTAGGAAAAAAAGGCACCTCCTCTGGGTTGACCAGTTAGGAAAAGAGACAACCTGTGGGTGGATTAATCAGTGAAAAGAGCCAGAATGCACAGCTGGGGAGCAGATTTCACCTCCACTCATAACCTTTCAGCCCAATGTCCCCATGCAGTGCATGGCTGAGAGGTGGGCCTGCCTGAATACCCAGTGGCATTATCTGGCAGGTGTCATTTGGTGGTGACAGTGATTTTCTTAGTGGTGTGCAATCATCCCATTTACATATACCCAACTGCTGTTTCTCCCCTGGGGTACAGATTATAGCTGATCTCCTGTTCTTGCCCTCTAGCTGTTGGTATTCTGAGTGTTCCTCCCCAGTGCACTCAGGTAGGTTAGAGTATTTGGGGCAAACGCAGAGCGGTGTGTGAACTCTGCAAGGCCGCCTCCTGCCTGTGTCCCTTATAGGGTCCTCCAGCGCGGCACCGGTCCCTCTGGGAACATAAAAACATTCCTGGTCCTGTATCCTACCCTGGGCCTCTTCCCCGGGTACACAGGAGCACTTCTCCTACTATAAATGGTGTAGCTGTCTCCACCCCTTCCCCATGACATATGTAGGCTGTAGTTTTCCCTACCATCTCCCTTCGTGGCAGACATTGTCTTGTGAAAAGCCAGTGTGTCCAACCAATTCGTTTCCCATTTCGATCGAAACTATTTATTCTTTTGAAAAAGCAACAAGTGCCCTGGTTTGCTCGTCACTGCCAGCAAATGTCTGGGGAGTCTCTTTCTCTCCCTTCAACTCAGATCTGCCCACAGATGTCAGCCTCTGCTCTGGGAGCCTTATCTTGGGGCCGAGGGAGGCCACAGAAGCCCTCACTCTCCCCCTGGTCCCTGCTCCAGGGACCTAGAGCTTGGGAGGGATGCAAGTCCAGTTTCTGGAGTTCCCATTCTGCTTTAGCTGCAGTAGGGAGAGAAGGTGCAGGACCACAAGCCTGTGGGTAGATACTCATCAGAACCATGTAAACGAATTTTCCAGAATTTCCCCAGGTGGGCTTTGTAATGACTCATAACAGGCAGGAAGGCCTTACCACAATCCCAGGCTCAAAAAACTCTTTGTCTGTTTTCTGTCAGTTTTCTGAGGAGAGTGGGGTCTTCTTAATGAAAGTTGGGCCTGACTTGGTGGTCTGAAGACCAGACCAAGGGTGAACGGTCTCCAGGAGTTGCCATATGTCTGCCTTATAAGGGGAGCCTATGGGAATTCATTTATTAATTCAACAAGGACTTACTGAGTACCTAGTATGTGCTTAGTATGTGCTTAGACTTACTGAGGACACACTATGGTAGATTTTACATGTCAACTTGACTGGGCCATAGAATGCACAGACACCTGGTTATGCATTATTTCTAGGTGTGTCTCCAAGTGCCAAGCAGTATTCAAGATGCAAGTATATAGCAGTGAGCAGAACATACAAAAGTCCCTGGTTGCAAGGCAGTTCCATTGTAGTGAGGAAGAGGGGGAGGATTTATAAATCAGCATCTGTTAGTTGTCATAAGGGTTATGGAAAAAATAGATCAGGATGCTGGGGAAAGGTACTATTGTTCTCAACAGCATGGCCAGAGATGGTCTCCCCCAGGAGCTGACATTTGAGCAGGGCATGAATTAACTGAAGAAATGGTCCAAGCCAGTGTCTAAGGGAACAATGTTTAAGATAGAGGAAATAGCAATTGCAAAGACCCTGGAATCACAGCATGCTTGGAATGTTTGCAGAGCAGCAAGAAGGCCAGTGTGTCTGGAATGAAGTGAGCAGGGAGAAATATAATCATAGTCACTCCCCATCTAATGCATCATCACCTCCATCATCAACAAAATATTGTCGAGATCCGTTGAAATTTTGGGAGTTGCTTGTAATGGAACATTATTGCAACAATAGCTGATTAATGCACTTGCCATCGTATTGATAACAAAGTCCAAACTCTACGTGGACTACCAGAGCTGCGTGGCCTTGCTCCGCCCTGCCCACCTGCCATTCTTTCTCCCTTCCACATGGTGTTTTGCCCATGCAGCATTCTCTTTAGCTTTTGAGCACACGAGTGAACACTACCCCCACCTCAAGCCTTTGTACATTCTGTTCTTTCTGACTAGAAACCTCTTTCCCCAGATTCTGCATGGTTGACTCTTTCTGGTCTGCTCCAGTGTCTCTGCTCAGATGTCTCCCCCTTCAAGTTAACAATCACTCTACTTTCTTCTTACTGTTTACTGCAACTTATTGAAACCTTCTGTTTCCTGAAATTATGTTTTGAAAAATTATGTTCACCTGTTCATTGACTCTTTTCCTCTTCTAATATGTAAAAAGCATGGGAGCAGTGAGATTGTTATGCCTAACTTTTATTCCCAGTGTCTACAACAATGACCTACAAAAGTTAGTTCTTTGAAAAGGTTACTAAAATTGATAACCCTCTGGCAACCCTAAATAAGAGAGAAAGCACATATTACTACTGTCTGAAATGAAAAAAGATATCACTGCATATCTTACAAACTAAAAAAATAAGAGGATATTATGATCGATGTAATGCTAACAAATGCAACAATTTTAAACAAATGGACAATTCCATGAAAAACACAACTTAACCAAAGAGAAACAAAATCTGATATCTATTAAAGGTTGAATCCATAATTTAAATTTTTTCCACCATAAGGAAAACTATAGGCTCATATAGCTTCACTAGCAAATTCTTCCAAACATTTAAGGAAAAAATGACAAACTCTTCCAGGGAATAGAAGAAAGAGAGCATTTTTTCAGCTTGTTTTATGATGCCAGCATAACTTTGATACCCAAACCTGATAAGGACATTGCAAATAGAATCCAGTGGTACATAAAATGAATAATATATCACAACCAAGTAAATTTTATTCCAAGAATGCATCTATTAAGATGATCAAGGAGATTTCTTTTTTGTTCAATTAATGCTATAAATTATAAAGATTGGATGTTAAACCAACCTTGCATTCCTGGAATAAACCCAAACTCAGAGAAAAGTCCATTCTACATGGCTGCATCAGTTTTCTATTACCTCTTGGACCCCACCTTCTGTTGTTCTCCCCCAGTTTGCTCTACTCCAGCCACATAGCCTCCTGCTGTTCCACAAACACCCAGGCACGTTTTTGCCTCAGAGCCGTGGTATGTGCTGTTCCTTTGCCTGAATCACCTTTCTTATAGGCAACCACGGGTCTAGCTCTCTCATTTCCTTTTCTCAAAATCTACCTTCTCCATGAGGTTTTCCTGACTTCCTATCTAAAATGTCTATCCCTCTCCCACACCTGAGGATTTCTAGCCCCCTTTCCTACTTCATTGTTTATCTTCAGCATTTACTACTACCTAGCACCCTACACATTTTATTTATTTACTTTGGGGGGTGGTGGATTTTACATGTCAGCTTGACCAGGCCACAGAATGCACAGAGAGCTGGTTAAACATTATTTCTGGGAGTGTCTCTGAGGGTGTTTCCAGAAGACATTAGCATTTGAACTGCTGGGTTGGGTAAAGCAGATGCTTCCTAGTGTGGGTGGGCATCCCCTAAATCATTGAGGGCTTGGACAGAACGAAAAGGCAGAGACAAGTTAAATTCACTCGTTTCTGACTGATGAGCTGGGGCGTGGATCTTCTCCTGTCCTTGGAGCTCCTGATTCTCTGCTTCAGACCCAGACTGCCTTCTACACCACCAGCTTTCCTGGGTGTCCTGTGTGGGACTCCTCAGTCTCCATAAATGCCAATACTATATATATATATATTCTTTTGGTTCTGTTTCTCTGGAGAACTCTGACTAATGCACTGCATTTGTTGGGTGTCTTCCCTAATTAGAGCAAAAGCTCTATGAGGGTAGGGATTTTTATTTGTTTTTGTACGCTGTATCTCCAACATCTAGAATAGTGCTTGGCATATGGTAGGTGCTCTTAATAAATATTTGAGGTATGAGTGAATGTCCTCAATGTCCTTCATAGCAGGATGTACATTCAGCAAGTTCAGCTATGAAGGACCTACTATACCCCTAGTGGAGCTGGGAACGTTCAGATGAGTCAGGTCCCACCTCCGCCCTTCTGCATGTGGTATGTTGGTGGGGGCCAGCATAAGGGAGATTCAGATCCAGAAACAATTCAACTCAGTGAGTCAGATATAGTTGATTTTCATTATTTGAAGCACTTATTCTCTATGAAGTCATTGTGACACCGAATTAGGGAGTCCCAAACTGTTGCTCCTAGGGAAAAATGCAGGGTGAGTTTCCTGTGGGCCTCCAGTTACAATACTTTTGTAAACCAATCAATACATCACCTTATTTTATATGTGTTTCTTCATACATATTGTTGATTCACTAAAATCGAACTCACGACCAACAGAACTAGTATCCACGTCTTGATGAAACTTAGCCAACACATGCATTTTCTCCATGAGGTGCACCACAGCCTTCTTGCACTTGGGAACATGAGGCAGTAAAGGACACAATCACCAACCAAATGCACAAAAATATAAAACAGGGCACAAAATTAGACCACAAAAGAACACATTCACAGCCTGGGAACAAGAAGGGAGGGCGGTCTCAGCTGACAGCCTGTGTGTGGAAGGACTCAAACTTTTCACCACTCTGCACCAGTCTGTGAGCGATGGTATTGATTTTGGGGTGAAGCGCTAGCCAGTAGGTGAATTCACAGATATGGAATCTGCCAATAAGGACGATCCACAGCATTTAATGGTGCATCTGCAACTTATGGGCACCATCACAGACCAGACGGGAGGTGAAAGAGAAGTAGCTGACAACTTGGGGTGGGGCACTGCTGGAGCCCTCAAGTCCAAAGGAGAGAGGCACATTCCCAAAGCTCCTCCCCAAGAGAGTTTCCCCCCACACCCTCCCTTCTAACCCCTTTGGACAAACACATTTGCAATCTGCTAACCACGGCTGGTTTGAATGACTTGAGTTGTCAGCTCTGATTTTGTTCTCTGAAAGTCAATTTTTATTCTTAATTCTTCCAGTCTCTCCGCAGAGCTGACAGCTCCCCGCAGCGTGTGTGCCACAGCCAGAGGAGATCTTGAGGGGGAAAAAAAGGCCCTCTTCAAGAACGAAGCTGCTTATGTGGATTTCCTGACAGCTTGGACGGATTGTCTTTTCTNATCTCTCCGCAGAGCTGACAGCTCCCCGCAGCGTGTGTGCCACAGCCAGGGGAGATCTTGAGGGGAAAAAAAAAGGCCCTCTTCAAGAACGAAGCTGCTTATGTGGATTTCCTGACAGCTTGGACGGATTGTCTTTTCTTCGGCTCTCTGCACTAAGAGTATTTACATGGGAACAACCCAGAGATTTTAAGTCTGCAAGTCCATTCCCAGGGCTGAGAGCGTCCCTGAAATCCTCATCTCCCATCAAGGATAGCACAGGGGTTTCCAGAGCAACCATGGGGGGGGGTGGCAGAGCATGGAGGAAGTGTTCAGGTGGGGGAATCACAACAGAAGCCCTCCTCGGTGTGAGCCCTTTCTCTGGCTGCAGGAAGCAGGTGTGAGGGAGGCAGGAAAGGTGAGGAGGGTGTGTGTCCCATGCACAACGGTCCCACTTGTTCTCCCTTTTTCAGTTGTGGGATTGGATCCTCTGGCCATGTGGTCTGCAGGATGGCCAGGTGTTTATAATGCTCAGAGAAGATGAGCATTTTCACACCTGAAAATCCACAAATAACTTTTGATTCTCCCCAAACTTAACTACTACTAGCGTACTGTTGACCAGAAGCCTACTGATGACTTAAGCAATCAACTCATATTTTGTATGTTATATGTATTATATACTGTATCCTTACAACAAAGTAAACTTGAGAAAAGAAAGAAAATCAGGAGAAAAAGAAACACACAATACTGTACTGTAAAAATTCTGCATGTAAGTGGACCTACACAATTCAAACCCATACTATTCAAGGGTCAACTGTTTATGAATATGTCCATCCTACTGGTTCTCTCTCTCTCTCTGGAGAATCCTGACTACTACACCCTCCCTCTGCCCCTTCAGGTTCAGGGACTCAGAAGCTCCTCCTGATCTGACACCTGCAAAGAATCTGTCCCCAGACGCCCTTCTAGAGTCCCTGGCCTGACCTGATCCCTTCCCTGCCTCCCCATCTCTGCCCTGGCAAATATCCTTCACCTCACCCACAAGGGAAAAAAAGATGCGGTGAAGCAGAACAGTCCAGAATCCTGGGTTCAAGCCCTGACTCTGCCATTTCATTCTCAATTATTGAGAATGAGCACTGAGCCTTGCCGTCCTCATCTGCTAACAGGGCTGACAATTCCTCACTGCCCACCCCACAGGATTATTCCCGAGGATGAAAGAATTGTGAGTTTCTCCCTCTGCATCCCTTTCTAAGGCTACAAGGTGGGTGTCTACAGGGTCTGTACCTTTTTATTCCTGTCCCAAACCCCGGGCTTGGGACCTCACTCCTGTAATGTTCCCCATGAATGTTTGATGACCAATTGAAGGAGCATATGAGGAGTCTCTGTGTAATTACAGGAGACACCTGTCAGAGGCTCCAAGACTCAGAGATGTCCGAAGACATTCTGTTAAATGAGATGGAAATTAAATGACAGACAGGACCGGCGTGCTGGAGGCAGAGGAGGACAGCACTCTGGAATCCAGGGGTGTCAGCAGGCTGTAGCCCAAGTATGTTTTTGAGCAAATGGTGGAGCCCAGTGAACCTTGGCCACAAAGTTCTTTCCAAATGAGTCTTTAATACAATTTAGCCTTATACAAATTGAGCCTAATTAAATTGTACCCGTTGAAAATGCACTGCTGTACATCCGAATGATGAAATCGAGATCAAAAAGCAATAGAGAATAGAAGCGAAGGTAATTCTCCACTTGTACTAAGCAAGCTGGGATCTCCAAATTGCAGTTGCATTGAGCGCCCACCTGGGATTATTAAAGGGCCAGGCCTCCGGGTTTATGGGTTCTCAAGGTCAGCACCATCTCTTCCTCTCCCTCCCTTCATCTGCCTGCCCCTTGTCCTCCAGAGGAGAAGACAGAGGAGGGCAGGAAGGGCTGGCAGACTTCTCTCTGCCTCTGAAAACGTGGAGCATGCTCTATCCTGGAGACCTCTGCTTCTGCCTGGAAGGACTGGCCGGTAGGAGTTTATGGGGGTGACTGCTTCTCACCATCCACATAAGGGCTGTGGACCAGCTCCCCCTGGCAGCTGCTCACGCCCACCTGCCTCACCCTCTCACCTGCTTTGTTCTGTTTGCTTCCAAACACATCACTGTCTGGGAAGCATCCCTTGTCTTGGGTCCCTGTCTTTTCACTTCCTCCCCCAACCCCATCCCGGCATCAGGATGTAAACTCCGAGAGCTCAGGACCTTGTCTGTTCTGTTCCCTGCTCTCTCACCAAGGCCTTGACCCTGAACAGGCGCTAAATGTATACTCATCGAATAAATGGGCATCAGAGCTGGAGGGTCCCGAGGTCGAGTAGCCGACCCCATTTTGAAGCCCAGAGAAGGGAAGGGGCTTTCCGAGACCACTCAGAGGCTCTTGGCCAAAACACCCTTCTCGTTGCTTGTGCAATCTACCAGCATAGTGTAGGAGGTCGTCCAGGTCCCCGGAGGGTGTGGGCTCTGGAGCCAGACCACCTGGGTTCAAGTCCCACCTCTGAGTTCACTAGACATATGGACCCTGGGTCCATTTCAGAACCCCGGTTTGCTCTCGTACGAAATGGAAATGACAGTGATACCCAGCTCCCTGGAACGGTGCCACCAACCCTGCAAAGCGGATGGCACATCGCCTCAGAAGAAGCAAAGGCTCAGAAGGTTCTATGACTCGCTCGAAGTGACACAGCCAGCAGCAGCCGGAACAGTGCTTCTGAACTCAGGTCTCTGCCCTTGACGCTGCCCCAGGACTGCCAATCCCTGCCCCCGGGAGCCCTCCCCTGGCCCTCCTCCCCCCTCCCGGGCCTGATTGATGTCAGTGTGACCGCTGACTTCTGCTCGACAGCCTCTCTCCTGACAAGGCTGCCTCCCATCGGGTCCGAAAGGCAAGTTTACAAGATAGATTTAAAAGCCTCCTGGACAGGGGAGCTGGTTCACATGCCTCCGGGGCCGGTTCAGCTCTCTCTGCTTCTAATGAAAACAGACTCCTGGCTCCCAAGTGAGCTCTGAAGAGGCTCGCAGCTGATAGTGGGCGGGAGTGGTTGGCTGCAAGGAGACACCGGCCCTGTCCTCAATCTTGAGGACCCGGGGCTCCTCTCCCCAGGACCCCTTCTGTCAGTTCCCTCCTCTTTATCTGCTCTGTCTCCCCTTTCCAGAAACACGGCCACAAGGCCCTCAAACGGGCAGGGGTGGTAAGTGGGTTCTGGCCCGTAGACGAGATGGGATGACCCAAATCGTGATTTTTTTTTTTTAAAGAACTGAGCCAACATTTCAAAGTCAGATGATTTCTTATTTAAAAAATTGGATTTTTACCTTCCTTTTAAAAATATCTAAAGACTCCCCAGCACCCCCAGCACACGCACACACTGCCCCCATGGCAACAGGGGCTGCGGCAGAGCCCAGCCCGCTCTCTGAACAAGGCAAGTTTTTTCCACTTTCCCACCATTCCCACCTGTCCGATGCACCTCGGTTCCTTCTCCTATTTGCATTGGCTGCTTGTTCCCTGTGGACACCTCAGTTTGAGAACGCCATTGTGCTGTACAGCCTGGTAGGGACTTCAGCCAGTGATGAGGACATTGAGGTCCTGAGAGGGAAAGTGACTTGCCCAAGGTCACCGGGAAAAATCGATCACAGGCCAGGTCTAGGGCCCAGGGTGCCCTCTCCCGGGGAAGCCACTGCAGCCCTGAGCAAGGCCTCCCCCCTGGGTTTCTGGGCTTTCCCCCTTCGGCGTCTGGAGACAGCTGTAGCCTCCCCCACATGGCTCCCGCCCCACAACGTGGCTGCCAGAAAGAGCTTTGAAAACTCAGATCTGATCTCATTATGTCACTCACTTCCCAGCTTTGAGAAGAAAGAAGGTTTTTCCTAGTCTAAGGAGACAGGCAACCTCCTTGGGATGACATTCAGGGGCCGCGCTCCCAGGCCCAGCCTACCATTCCGCCTCACCCTGTCACTCCGCCCAACCCTCCCTGGCAGCCACCATCCTGTGGGACCCCTCACTCTTCCCGCAAACATCGCACTCTGTCCCTCCCTCAGGCTGCAGGCCTTTCCCCTTGGGGCAGATGAAATTCTGCTCAGCCTTCAAGGACCCCACAGCATCACTTCCCCCAAGAAGGCCTTCTTGACCCCTGAGTCCTGCACCAGGGGCCCCATGTCAGAGCCACTTTGTTCGTTTCCCCACAGAGCATAGATGGCTTTGTGCTCTGGCCCCGAGGCGCCATATTTGCCTTATTCACCTGCCCTGCTATTGATAGTACCATTTACCGAGCGCCTAGTGTGTGCCGGCCTGAGCCTTCTAGCCCATAAATCCAACCGTCTGTTTTCGTAGACAGATCTCCCTATTTGTTCAGATGGAGAAACTGAGGGACAACAGGGTGAAGGAGCATGTCTAAGGTTGCTTAGCCCGCAAGTGGCCACAGCAGGCCCACATGGGACCTGGGGTCCCAGGTCCCACCCTCCATGCTGTAAGTGGGGGGCTCAGGGCAGGACAGTGTGTACCTTTCTGACCCGGGGTGCTGCACCCTTATCAAATGAGCCCAGAGGGTGTCCTCAAGGTCAGGGCCAAGCGGGGCAGCTCCTGGGGCCATTTCCTCCATTCTCAGTAGCTCAGGTCCATTGCCCAGCCCCCACTTCCTGCCCTGCCCAGCATGCCCCTCTTCTCCCTCTCCCTCTCTACCTGCACCCCTCATCGTCCTCAAAGCCCAGGAAGCAGCTTTCCTAGTGGCCACCACAGACCAGGGTGAGCTACTGGAATCTTCCAGTAGTATACGTGCTGTTCCCTCTGCCTCCCACACTCTTGTCCCTGTTCCAGAACTCCGTCCTGTCCTTTTAGAGGTGACTGCCACACTCCTCACCTGGCTTCTGTCTCCCTGCCCTCCCCTGCAGGCCGCCTTCCCCTAGCTGGCTCTGTCGTGGCAGCACCGGCCTCCCTCTGCTCCTCACACAGGCCACGTCCTTTCCTGTCTCTGGTTTCATGCACTTGCTTCCCCTCTGCCTGGCATGCCCTTTTCCCTCTTGGGCATCTTCTTATCATTTAGGTCAGAGGTCCAGTGTCACCACCTTGGGGTGACACGTGCTCTGTTTGCACCTTCGCAGCAAGCAGGGCTGCTTCACATGTCTGTCATCTGTCTCCCCTGCATTCGAGCCCCGGGAGGGCAGAGGTCACAAATGTCTTGCTCATGGTATCCCCAGCACCCAGCACAAAGCCCAGCACGTGCTAGGTGCTCAATAAATATTTGAGTTAATGTGAGGAAGGGAAAGGGGAAAAGAGAAAAAGTGAGAGGAAGGAAGGAGGGAAGGAAAGAAGAAGAAAAGGAAGAAAGGAAGGAAAGATAGAAGGGAGGGAGGGAGGAAGGAGGGGAGGAAGGAAGGGAGGGAGGATAGAGGGTAGGAAAGAAGGAAGAGAAGAAGGAAGGGAAGAAGGAAGGAAGGGAAGAAGGAAAGGGAAAATAAGAAAGAGTGCTCAGTTCCTGCGGCTCCCGCTGAGTTGCCAGGTTGCGCTCTGAAACTAACAAGCCATCTCGTCCCTGACCCCAGGAAGGGGGACAGTGGGAACAAGAACAGGAAGGGACAGACAGCTCTCTTCACGCTCCAAAGGCAGCATCTGGGTGAGGCCCATCCTTCGCAGTTGTTCCGCACCTAAGCGCCTCTCTCCCCTCCCTGGCCCGGGGAGCAAAGTTGACAAACGAGGACAGGCACACTTGTGCGTCATGTGCACTGGGAAGGGCCAGATCATGGCCAGGTTGGGCCTGACCAGAGGCTGAGTCAAGGGCAAGAAAGATTAGAGTCCAAAGAAGATAGGTGTCCCAGTGAGCAGGGGAAAGGGCGGCCCGTAGGAGGAAGACGCCTGAGCGGTGGGGAATGGCTGTCCGTGGCCATGGCCATGAAGCACGCGTGTGAGCAACCTCATCGCTACAGTGTGACGGTGACCCGGATCACAAATCAGAACCGGGGTCCCAGATTAGCACTGGAATTAAGTACCGTGAGAATTCAAGGGGAGAAAAATTCACATAAAATTTAATTTAAGGATTAAGCAGCCATGCTTTCTGGTGAAGTCATCTTCCTGTGATTATTAAATCACCCTGCACTCGAGTGAGATCTCCTCCACAGGTCCCCAAGCTGGCGGTGGATGGCACGGGGGGGAGGGTGTGTGACACATGGTGCCACTGGTCCTGGGGAAGGAGTGGCTCTGTCTGCTTGACCCCTGCCCATCAATCAAGCCTCTAATCACCGTCTGCTATTGGGTCACGAAAGGAGAGAAAGCAAGGAGGCCCAGGGGAGGGGAGGGGTGCAGGTCAGCCCACCCCCACTGCGGGCAGCGGTGAGCCTGCTGACTGCAGAGACCATCGCGTCACCCGACAGCACTCCGAGCAGGCAGGCTCTACGCGGGATTGAAAGGTAAGACCTCCAAGAGGCCTCAGAAATTCTCTCATCTATCCCTCCCCAGCTGAGGAGAACAAGACCCAGACAGTAGAGGGAGTCACCCTAAGCCAGTTAAATGTCAGGGCTGGAACTGGACCCCAGGGGTCTCTTGACATCTGGGGTTCATTCCTCCATGATAGCACAGGTCATTCGGGCACGTGGTTAGGGCCAACTAGCATTTGCTCCAGGACTCTGATTGGAAATCTCGGAAATAAGATCTTTTTATCCCCCTGAGGTTACCTAGCTGGCAAGACGTAATGCTCGATCTGCTGGAGTGCATCTTTGTCGTCCGTTGGACAGAGTTACTTGAGGGTTAAGCCAGAGGAACCAAAGCTAAGAGATGGACAGAGAGGACTCCTGATGATATCATTTGCGCACCTGGATCCAGCCATGCCTGAATGCAGGAACCATGGGTGGTCTCAGTTGCATGAGGCAGAACTTTTCAAGTCTAAGACCATTTAAATTGGGTTCCTATCATTTGAAACTCTAAGAGTCCCAACTAATACAATTTTCCTCTTCTGGAGGGGAGAATCCAGGCTTCTAAAAAGGGCATGCAAAGGTCTGCAGGACTCGCCACGGCAGCTCCATAGTCCTCCTCTCCACCCCTACGGTATAGGCTTCTTGTTTCAGCAACCAAATTGCACGCTCACTCCGACCAAGCCTTGTGCCTCCAAGGGTACCTCTGTCTAGGATGCATTTTCCACTCGTGTGCCTGGAAGAGTCCTCTTCATTTTCCAAAATCCTTCCCAGTCATTACTTCTTTTTCTTCTCATACTTCTGCAAATGGACCGTTTCTTCCTTGTGCCATGTTTAACATGCAGTATATGCGGTGTGCTTTTCCCCCCGGTTTGGAATGGGCCATTTATTTGTTTGCTTCCCCTAGAGGGAAGGAGCTGGTTCTCAAATGTCTTGATGTCTCCAATGCTTAGCACAGCTCTTAATACCCCGGATGGAGCTGAGGAGATGTTGCAGAACAGAGCAGAACACAGAATGGAAGGGCACTAAGCAGGTATGATTGGCTGATGTCTCTCCAAGACCACCAATGGGAGTGCCTGTCCCCAAATGTCTCTTTAGGTCATCTGCCAAAACTAGCCAGATACGGCGTTCAGAAAGATGAGCCATTTTTTACCCCAAAGGTTTTATTTATTTATTTGCTAGAGAGCGAGTGAGCCAGAGTACAAGTAGGGAGAGTGGCAGGCAGAGGGAGAAGCAGGATCCCTGCTGAGCAAGGAGCCTGATGCAGGACTCGACCCCAGGACCCTGGGATCATGACCTGAGCTGAAGGCAGACGATTAACTCACTGAGCCACCCAGGCGTCCTGAAAGATGAGCCTTTTGATATGTTTCCTTCAATCCCGACTTTCCTAAGAGCCTTGGTTCTAGAATCTCATCCCTTGGGTTCAAAGCCTGGCTGTGTCCCTTCCTACGCATGTGTCTGCAGAAAGGATCCTTAACCTCTCTGGGCCCCAGGCTTGTTTTTGGTCTTTAGGTTGCATTAGCGGAAAGGTATCTGTAAAGAGCTTGGAACAGTGTCTGGCACTTTGTAAGCACCCCCTAAATGTTAGGTGTTATTATTCACTGCAGAGAAAACGAGGCGAAAATTAACAAGAACTTTGACGAGGACCTCTTGTACCTTTCACTACGACTCTGTTTCATATTAAACGGTATTTTATGTGAGTGCTTACTATGTCACCCTGTTTAATTGATTCAGAAGCACTTCCGAAAGCTTGCTCCTGCCCAGAGCACAGGTACGCTGTTTAAACGTGATTAGCAAAGATGTTTGTGGGCATTTTATAAAATGTTGAACATCAGGTCTTTAGCGAGGAACATCATTACATCGTTTCCACAGGAGAATTAGATTAGATTTAGATCATTTCGACTAATAAATGCATTTTACAAGCCCAGGCTCTCCCAAGCTGGGTGGAAAAATTAGTTCAGAAATGGAGGATTGGCAAATCCACTAGGGATTGGCCTCCGGAACCAGACAGAGAAGTTTCATGTCCCCACCCTCGTGTAGCCAGATAACATCCTCAGCTCCCAGGAAAACATCATGGTCCTGTAGGGCTCTTTCTAATGATTTAAAGTCTTACCTAAAAAAGGCTCTGGGCTCCCCTTATCACAATGTGTTCAAGAGGGGTGGAGGGGGGCCCGGCGAAGGGTCAGTTACTGCAAGCCTCTTGGGTACCAAGCATCACGCTTTAGGGCAATATCTCATTCAGCCTCACAGCATCCTGTAAGAAAGGAGATATGATTAGATCCATTTTACAGATGAGGAAACAAAGCCCAGAGAGGTGAGCTGACTTGTCCACAGTCACACAGCACTATAACATGGGGTAGAGGCCAGACTGACCTCACCCCAAGGCCTGTGTCCCTCCCATACCTCAGCTTCTGTGTCCTAGGGGCTTGTGTCTGGGAGCTTTTCTCCCATCTGATGCTGAGCCAGTCTCTGCTTCAGTCCTCACCCTGTGCCCTACTGATTCCTACTGCCAGTCCTGGTGGAAAATTTAGCACAGGGATCTCTTGGGGAATACACAAATGACCGCTCCTTGTGGTTCTTAAGCTACTGAAGTCAACTTCCAATGGGGTCTTTGCCATGAATACAAGTGGAGAACAGCCCATCCCGGGGAAGGACAAATCACAGTTCATATCCTACTGTGACTTACTCCAAGGTTATAATGGATGGCAGGTGACCTATATGACCCCTGAAATGTTCCTCCAAAAGTGTGATTAGATGAACTCAGGTTTTGGGTTCAGAGAGGCCACGGGGGCCTGGCCATCTTGGTTTTGGCTGCCTGTCTGGAATTTGTCTCCCTTTATGTGGAAGAAGGACTATGTCATCATCAGGATGTCAGGAGAGCCTCTGGGGACTCTGAAGAGTGAAGCTGCAGGCCGGCTCGCGCCCCTTCTCTACCACCCATCAGCAAGGAAAGAGGTCAGCCCCTCTGTCCTGACTCCTTTACACCGGCATGCAGACCACCTCATAAAAGAGGTGAACCCCTGGGCGGGCCTCTTATGACAACAGCAGTGTCCCCCCGTTCCCGACTTCCCTCTGGAGGTCAAGGACTTCAAGGACGTTGAGGAGAGCAGNTTCGGCTCTCTGCACTAAGAGTATTTACATGGGAACAACCCAGAGATTTTAAGTCTGCAAGTCCATTCCCAGGGCTGAGAGCGTCCCTGAAATCCTCATCTCCCATCAAGGATAGCACAGGGGTTTCCAGAGCAACCATGGGGGGGGGTGGCAGAGCATGGAGGAAGTGTTCAGGTGGGGGAATCACAACAGAAGCCCTCCTCGGTGTGAGCCCTTTCTCTGGCTGCAGGAAGCAGGTGTGAGGGAGGCAGGAAAGGTGAGGAGGGTGTGTGTCCCATGCACAACGGTCCCACTTGTTCTCCCTTTTTCAGTTGTGGGATTGGATCCTCTGGCCATGTGGTCTGCAGGATGGCCAGGTGTTTATAATGCTCAGAGAAGATGAGCATTTTCACACCTGAAAATCCACAAATAACTTTTGATTCTCCCCAAACTTAACTACTACTAGCGTACTGTTGACCAGAAGCCTACTGATGACTTAAGCAATCAACTCATATTTTGTATGTTATATGTATTATATACTGTATCCTTACAACAAAGTAAACTTGAGAAAAGAAAGAAAATCAGGAGAAAAAGAAACACACAATACTGTACTGTAAAAATTCTGCATGTAAGTGGACCTACACAATTCAAACCCATACTATTCAAGGGTCAACTGTTTATGAATATGTCCATCCTACTGGTTCTCTCTCTCTCTCTGGAGAATCCTGACTACTACACCCTCCCTCTGCCCCTTCAGGTTCAGGGACTCAGAAGCTCCTCCTGATCTGACACCTGCAAAGAATCTGTCCCCAGACGCCCTTCTAGAGTCCCTGGCCTGACCTGATCCCTTCCCTGCCTCCCCATCTCTGCCCTGGCAAATATCCTTCACCTCACCCACAAGGGAAAAAAAGATGCGGTGAAGCAGAACAGTCCAGAATCCTGGGTTCAAGCCCTGACTCTGCCATTTCATTCTCAATTATTGAGAATGAGCACTGAGCCTTGCCGTCCTCATCTGCTAACAGGGCTGACAATTCCTCACTGCCCACCCCACAGGATTATTCCCGAGGATGAAAGAATTGTGAGTTTCTCCCTCTGCATCCCTTTCTAAGGCTACAAGGTGGGTGTCTACAGGGTCTGTACCTTTTTATTCCTGTCCCAAACCCCGGGCTTGGGACCTCACTCCTGTAATGTTCCCCATGAATGTTTGATGACCAATTGAAGGAGCATATGAGGAGTCTCTGTGTAATTACAGGAGACACCTGTCAGAGGCTCCAAGACTCAGAGATGTCCGAAGACATTCTGTTAAATGAGGTGGAAATTAAATGACAGACAGGACCGGCGTGCTGGAGGCAGAGGAGGACAGCACTCTGGAATCCAGGGGTGTCAGCAGGCTCTAGCCCAAGTATGTTTTTGAGCAAATGGTGGAGCCCAGTGAACCTTGGCCACAAAGTTCTTTCCAAATGAGTCTTTAATACAATTTAGCCTTATACAAATTGAGCCTAATTAAATTGTACCCGTTGAAAATGCACTGCTGTACATCCGAATGATGAAATCGAGATCAAAAAGCAATAGAGAATAGAAGCGAAGGTAATTCTCCACTTGTACTAAGCAAGCTGGGATCTCCAAATTGCAGTTGCATTGAGCGCCCACCTGGGATTATTAAAGGGCCAGGCCTCCGGGTTTATGGGTTCTCAAGGTCAGCACCATCTCTTCCTCTCCCTCCCTTCATCTGCCTGCCCCTTGTCCTCCAGAGGAGAAGACAGAGGAGGGCAGGAAGGGCTGGCAGACTTCTCTCTGCCTCTGAAAACGTGGAGCATGCTCTGTCCTGGAGACCTCTGCTTCTGCCTGGAAGGACTGGCCGGTAGGAGTTTATGGGGGTGACTGCTTCTCACCATCCACGTAAGGGCTGTGGACCAGCTCCCCCTGGCAGCTGCTCACGCCCACCTGCCTCACCCTCTCACCTGCTTTGTTCTGTTTGCTTCCAAACACATCACTGTCTGGGAAGCATCCCTTGTCTTGGGTCCCTATCTTTTCACTTCCTCCCCCAACCCCATCCCGGCATCAGGATGTAAACTCCGAGAGCTCAGGACCTTGTCTGTTCTGTTCCCTGCTCTCTCACCAAGGCCTTGACCCTGAACAGGCGCTAAATGTATACTCATCGAATAAATGGGCATCAGAGCTGGAGGGTCCCGAGGTCGAGTAGCCGACCCCATTTTGAAGCCCAGAGAAGGGAAGGGGCTTTCTGAGACCACTCAGAGGCTCTTGGCCAAAACACCCTTCTCGTTGCTTGTGCAATCTACCAGCATAGTGTAGGAGGTCGTCCAGGTCCCCGGAGGGTGTGGGCTCTGGAGCCAGACCACCTGGGTTCAAGTCCCACCTCTGAGTTCACTAGACATATGGACCCTGGGTCCATTTCAGAACCCCGGTTTGCTCTCGTACGAAATGGAAATGACAGTGATACCCAGCTCCCTGGAACGGTGCCACCAACCCTGCAAAGCGGATGGCACATCGCCTCAGAAGAAGCAAAGGCTCAGAAGGTTCTATGACTCGCTCGAAGTGACACAGCCAGCAGCAGCCGGAACAGTGCTTCTGAACTCAGGTCTCTGCCCTTGACGCTGCCCCAGGACTGCCAATCCCTGCCCCCGGGAGCCCTCCCCTGGCCCTCCTCCCCCCTCCCGGGCCTGATTGATGTCAGTGTGACCGCTGACTTCTGCTCGACAGCCTCTCTCCTGACAAGGCTGCCTCCCATCGGGTCCGAAAGGCAAGTTTACAAGATAGATTTAAAAGCCTCCTGGACAGGGGAGCTGGTTCACATGCCTCCGGGGCCGGTTCAGCTCTCTCTGCTTCTAATGAAAACAGACTCCTGGCTCCCAAGTGAGCTCTGAAGAGGCTCGCAGCTGATAGTGGGCGGGAGTGGTTGGCTGCAAGGAGACGCCGGCCCTGTCCTCAATCTTGAGGACCCGGGGCTCCTCTCCCCAGGACCCCTTCTGTCAGTTCCCTCCTCTTTATCTGCTCTGTCTCCCCTTTCCAGAAACACGGCCACAAGGCCCTCAAACGGGCAGGGGTGGTAAGTGGGTTCTGGCCCGTAGACGAGATGGGATGACCCAAATCGTGATTTTTTTTTTTTTAAAGAACTGAGCCAACATTTCAAAGTCAGATGATTTCTTATTTAAAAAATTGGATTTTTACCTTCCTTTTAAAAATATCTAAAGACTCCCCAGCACCCCCAGCACACGCACACACTGCCCCCATGGCAACAGGGGCTGCGGCAGAGCCCAGCCCACTCTCTGAACAAGGCAAGTTTTTTCCACTTTCCCACCATTCCCACCTGTCCGATGCACCTCGGTTCCTTCTCCTATTTGCATTGGCTGCTTGTTCCCTGTGGACACCTCAGTTTGAGAACGCCATTGTGCTGTACAGCCTGGTAGGGACTTCAGCCAGTGATGAGGACATTGAGGTCCTGAGAGGGAAAGTGACTTGCCCAAGGTCACCGGGAAAAATCGATCACAGGCCAGGTCTAGGGCCCAGGGTGCCCTCTCCCGGGGAAGCCACTGCAGCCCTGAGCAAGGCCTCCCCCCTGGGTTTCTGGGCTTTCCCCCTTCGGCGTCTGGAGACAGCTGTAGCCTCCCCCACATGGCTCCCGCCCCACAACGTGGCTGCCAGAAAGAGCTTTGAAAACTCAGATCTGATCTCATTATGTCACTCACTTCCCAGCTTTGAGAAGAAAGAAGGTTTTTCCTAGTCTAAGGAGACAGGCAACCTCCTTGGGATGACATTCAGGGGCCCCGCTCCCAGGCCCAGCCTACCATTCCGCCTCACCCTGTCACTCCGCCCAACCCTCCCTGGCAGCCACCATCCTGTGGGACCCCTCACTCTTCCCGCAAACATCTCACTCTGTCCCTCCCTCAGGCTGCAGGCCTTTCCCCTTGGGGCAGATGAAATTCTGCTCAGCCTTCAAGGACCCCACAGCATCACTTCCCCCAAGAAGGCCTTCTTGACCCCTGAGTCCTGCACCAGGGGCCCCATGTCAGAGCCACTTTGTTCGTTCCCCCACAGAGCATAGATGGCTTTGTGCTCTGGCCCCGAGGCGCCATATTTGCCTTATTCACCTGCCCTGCTATTGATAGTACCATTTACTGAGCGCCTAGTGTGTGCCGGCCTGAGCCTTCTAGCCCATAAATCCAACCGTCTGTTTTCGTAGACAGATCTCCCTATTTGTTCAGATGGAGAAACTGAGGGACAACAGGGTGAAGGAGCATGTCTAAGGTTGCTTAGCCCGCAAGTGGCCACAGCAGGCCCACATGGGACCTGGGGTCCCAGGTCCCACCCTCCATGCTGTAAGTGGGGGGCTCAGGGCAGGACAGTGTGTACCTTTCTGACCCGGGGTGCTGCACCCTTATCAAATGAGCCCAGAGGGTGTCCTCAAGGTCAGGGCCAAGCGGGGCAGCTCCTGGGGCCATTTCCTCCATTCTCAGTAGCTCAGGTCCATTGCCCAGCCCCCACTTCCTGCCCTGCCCAGCATGCCCCTCTTCTCCCTCTCCCTCTCTACCTGCACCCCTCATCGTCCTCAAAGCCCAGGAAGCAGCTTTCCTAGTGGCCACCACAGACCAGGGTGAGCTACTGGAATCTTCCAGTATTATACGTGCTGTTCCCTCTGCCTCCCACACTCTTGTCCCTGTTCCAGAACTCCGTCCTGTCCTTTTAGAGGTGACTGCCACACTCCTCACCTGGCTTCTGTCTCCCTGCCTTCCCCTGCAGGCCGCCTTCCCCTAGCTGGCTCTGTCGTGGCAGCACCGGCCTCCCTCTGCTCCTCACACAGGCCACGTCCTTTCCTGTCTCTGGTTTCATGCACTTGCTTCCCCTCTGCCTGGCATGCCCTTTTCCCTCTTGGGCATCTTCTTATCATTTAGGTCAGAGGTCCAGTGTCACCACCTTGGGGTGACACGTGCTCTGTTTGCACCTTTGCAGCAAGCAGGGCTGCTTCACATGTCTGTCATCTGTCTCCCCTGCATTCGAGCCCCGGGAGGGCAGAGGTCACAAATGTCTTGCTCATGGTATCCCCAGCACCCAGCACAAAGCCCAGCACGTGCTAGGTGCTCAATAAATATTTGAGTTAATGTGAGGAAGGGAAAGGGGAAAAGAGAAAAAGTGAGAGGAAGGAAGGAGGGAAGGAAAGAAGAAGAAAAGGAAGAAAGGAAGGAAAGATAGAAGGGAGGGAGGGAGGAAGGAGGGGAGGAAGGAAGGGAGGGAGGATAGAGGGTAGGAAAGAAGGAAGAGAAGAAGGAAGGGAAGAAGGAAGGAAGGGAAGAAGGAAAGGGAAAATAAGAAAGAGTGCTCAGTTCCTGCGGCTCCCGCTGAGTTGCCAGGTTGCGCTCTGAAACTAACAAGCCATCTCGTCCCTGACCCCAGGAAGGGGGACAGTGGGAACAAGAACAGGAAGGGACAGACAGCTCTCTTCACGCTCCAAAGGCAGCATCTGGGTGAGGCCCATCCTTCGCAGTTGTTCCGCACCTAAGCGCCTCTCTCCCCTCCCTGGCCCGGAGAGCAAAGGTGACAAACGAGGACAGGCACACTTGTGCGTCATGTGCACTGGGAAGGGCCAGATCACGGCCAGGTTGGGCCTGACCAGAGGCTGAGTCAAGGGCAAGAAAGATTAGAGTCCAAAGAAGACAGGTGTCCCAGTGAGCAGGGGAAAGGGCGGCCCCTAGGAGGAAGATGCCTGAGCGGTGGGGAATGGCTGTCCGTGGCCATGGCCATGAAGCACGCGTGTGAGCAACCTCATCGCTACAGTGCGACGGTGNAGTGTGACGGTGACCCGGATCACAAATCAGAACCGGGGTCCCAGATTAGCACTGGAATTAAGTACCGTGAGAATTCAAGGGGAGAAAAATTCACATAAAATTTAATTTAAGGATTAAGCAGCCATGCTTTCTGGTGAAGTCATCTTCCTGTGATTATTAAATCACCCTGCACTCGAGTGAGATCTCCTCCACAGGTCCCCAAGCTGGCGGTGGATGGCACGGGGGGGAGGGTGTGTGACACATGGTGCCACTGGTCCTGGGGAAGGAGTGGCTCTGTCTGCTTGACCCCTGCCCATCAATCAAGCCTCTAATCACCGTCTGCTATTGGGTCACGAAAGGAGAGAAAGCAAGGAGGCCCAGGGGAGGGGAGGAGTGCAGGTCAGCCCACCCCCACTGCGGGCAGCGGTGAGCCTGCTGACTGCAGAGACCATCGCGTCACCCGACAGCACTCCGAGCAGGCAGGCTCTACGCGGGATTGAAAGGTAAGACCTCCAAGAGGCCTCAGAAATTCTCTCATCTATCCCTCCCCAGCTGAGGAGAACAAGACCCAGACAGTAGAGGGAGTCACCCTAAGCCAGTTAAATGTCAGGGCTGGAACTGGACCCCAGGTGTCTCTTGACATCTGGGGTTCATTCCTCCATGATAGCACAGGTCATTCGGGCACGTGGTTAGGGCCAACTAGCATTTGCTCCAGGACTCTGATTGGAAATCTCGGAAATAAGATCTTTTTATCCCCCTGAGGTTACCTAGCTGGCAAGACGTAATGCTCGATCTGCTGGAGTGCATCTTTGTCGTCCGTTGGACAGAGTTACTTGAGGGTTAAGCCAGAGGAACCAAAGCTAAGAGATGGACAGAGAGGACTCCTGATGATATCATTTGCGCACCTGGATCCAGCCATGCCTGAATGCAGGAACCATGGGTGGTCTCAGTTGCATGAAGCAGAACTTTTCAAGTCTAAGACCATTTAAATTGGGTTCCTATCATTTGAAACTCTAAGAGTCCCAACTAATACAATTTTCCTCTTCTGGAGGGGAGAATCCAGGCTTCTAAAAAGGGCATGCAAAGGTCTGCAGGACTCGCCACGGCAGCTCCATAGTCCTCCTCTCCACCCCTACGGTATAGGCTTCTTGTTTCAGCAACCAAATTGCACGCTCACTCCGACCAAGCCTTGTGCCTCCAAGGGTACCTCTGTCTAGGATGCATTTTCCACTCGTGTGCCTGGAAGAGTCCTCTTCATTTTCCAAAATCCTTCCCAGTCATTACTTCTTTTTCTTCTCATACTTCTGCAAATGGACCGTTTCTTCCTTGTGCCATGTTTAACATGCAGTATATGCGGTGTGCTTTTCCCCCCGGTTTGGAATGGGCCATTTATTTGTTTGCTTCCCTTAGAGGGAAGGAGCTGGTTCTCAAATGTCTTGATGTCTCCAATGCTTAGCACAGCTCTTAATACCCCGGATGGAGCTGAGGAGATGTTGCAGAACAGAGCAGAACACAGAATGGAAGGGCACTAAGCAGGTATGATTGGCTGATGTCTCTCCAAGACCACCAATGGGAGTGCCTGTCCCCAAATGTCTCTTTAGGTCATCTGCCAAAACTAGCCAGATACGGCGTTCAGAAAGATGAGCCATTTTTTACCCCAAAGGTTTTATTTATTTATTTGCTAGAGAGCGAGTGAGCCAGAGTACAAGTAGGGAGAGTGGCAGGCAGAGGGAGAAGCAGGATCCCTGCTGAGCAAGGAGCCTGATGCAGGACTCGACCCCAGGACCCTGGGATCATGACCTGAGCTGAAGGCAGACGATTAACTCACTGAGCCACCCAGGCGTCCCGAAAGATGAGCCTTTTGATATGTTTCCTTCAATCCCGACTTTCCTAAGAGCCTTGGTTCTAGAATCTCATCCCTTGGGTTCAAAGCCTGGCTGTGTCCCTTCCTACGCATGTGTCTGCAGAAAGGATCCTTAACCTCTCTGGGCCCCAGGCTTGTTTTTGGTCTTTAGGTTGCATTAGCGGAAAGGTATCTGTAAAGAGCTTGGAACAGTGTCTGGCACTTTGTAAGCACCCCCTAAATGTTAGGTGTTATTATTCACTGCAGAGAAAACGAGGCGAAAATTAACAAGAACTTTGACGAGGACCTCTTGTACCTTTCACTACGACTCTGTTTCATATTAAACGGTATTTTATGTGAGTGCTTACTATGTCACCCTGTTTAATTGATTCAGAAGCACTTCCGAAAGCTTGCTCCTGCCCAGAGCACAGGTACGCTGTTTAAACGTGATTAGCAAAGATGTTTGTGGGCATTTTATAAAATGTTGAACATCAGGTCTTTAGCGAGGAACATCATTACATCGTTTCCACAGGAGAATTAGATTAGATTTAGATCATTTCGACTAATAAATGCATTTTACAAGCCCAGGCTCTCCCAAGCTGGGTGGAAAAATTAGTTCAGAAATGGAGGATTGGCAAATCCACTAGGGATTGGCCTCCGGAACCAGACAGAGAAGTTTCATGTCCCCACCCTCGTGTAGCCAGATAACATCCTCAGCTCCCAGGAAAACATCATGGTCCTGTAGGGCTCTTTCTAATGATTTAAAGTCTTACCTAAAAAAGGCTCTGGGCTCCCCTTATCACAATGTGTTCAAGAGGGGTGGAGGGGGGCCCGGCGAAGGGTCAGTTACTGCAAGCCTCTTGGGTACCAAGCATCACGCTTTAGGGCAATATCTCATTCAGCCTCACAGCATCCTGTAAGAAAGGAGATATGATTAGATCCATTTTACAGATGAGGAAACAAAGCCCAGAGAGGTGAGCTGACTTGTCCACAGTCACACAGCACTATAACATGGGGTAGAGGCCAGACTGACCTCACCCCAAGGCCTGTGTCCCTCCCATACCTCAGCTTCTGTGTCCTAGGGGCTTGTGTCTGGGAGCTTTTCTCCCATCTGATGCTGAGCCAGTCTCTGCTTCAGTCCTCACCCTGTGCCCTACTGATTCCTACTGCCAGTCCTGGTGGAAAATTTAGCACAGGGATCTCTTGGGGAATACACAAATGACCGCTCCTTGTGGTTCTTAAGCTACTGAAGTCAACTTCCAATGGGGTCTTTGCCATGAATACAAGTGGAGAACAGCCCATCCCGGGGAAGGACAAATCACAGTTCATATCCTACTGTGACTTACTCCAAGGTTATAATGGATGGCAGGTGACCTATATGACCCCTGAAATGTTCCTCCAAAAGTGTGATTAGATGAACTCAGGTTTTGGGTTCAGAGAGGCCACGGGGGCCTGGCCATCTTGGTTTTGGCTGCCTGTCTGGAATTTGTCTCCCTTTATGTGGAAGAAGGACTATGTCATCATCAGGATGTCAGGAGAGCCTCTGGGGACTCTGAAGAGTGAAGCTGCAGGCCGGCTCGCGCCCCTTCTCTACCACCCATCAGCAAGGAAAGAGGTCAGCCCCTCTGTCCTGACTCCTTTACACCGGCATGCAGACCACCTCATAAAAGAGGTGAACCCCTGGGCGGGCCTCTTATGACAACAGCAGTGTCCCCCCGTTCCCGACTTCCCTCTGGAGGTCAAGGACTTCACGGACGTTGAGGAGAGCAGTGCTACAAGAGGGACGGATCCCGGGTCCCTGAGGGCTTGCACGGAACAGCACTCATGCTCTACTCACTTCACCTGTTTTGGGCTGATGACGTGAACGATAAACAAAATTTTCTGGAATTCAGTGACCGGGATTTGGAGATGTTTGTTATAGCAGTTGTCCTACGCTGACTGATACACTTTCCCTGCTCAGGCCTGAGCCTCTTTCTCAACCTCCTCCTCTCACCGAGTCTCAGGTTTTACCATATGTTTCCTGGTTTCCAAGCTTGCCTCGTCCTGGGGTCATTCTCCTCTTACCCTGATGACCATGCCAGTGGTCAGCGCTCCTCTCTGATGCCTCTAGGCCTCCTGGGAAGCAGCTGCTCCCCTCCAAGGATCCAGTTACGGAGGAAAACACAGACTGCTATCTCTGGACGGAGAGTTGAGTCTTTGATGCCAGTCGGAGCTCTACCATACATCTGCTGCATGACTGTGGGTAAGTCATTTCCCCCCTTCCCCCCCAGGTTTCAGTTGCTCCATCCACAAAATACAGGTTGATTTGTAACCTTTCATCACGGCAGCTAAGTTGGACTTGATTGCTAAAGAAGACTCGCAGGACCCCAGACGACAATGCTCACAAGTGTACAGCTTGTTACGGGAAAAAGATGCACACAGTGACCTCAGAGAAGCCGGGATACACTTCACAGATGGGGCTGTGGCGAGGCCAGATGCAGGCTCCTACCAGCCTCCCTCTCTAAGGCCATCAGCATGGAAGACTGGGGAGGAGTCTTGGTTTAGGTATTTTCTTATTTTGCTGGTCGGGTAGGCATTTCCCTGCTGCATAACCAGCCTCCGTGGCAGAGCCGAGACCTCACCAAGACCAGGTGTGAATCATCAATCCCACTGCTCCCCACAAACGATGCTGACAGGCTGGACAGAGCTGCTCTGAACCTCCTCTGTCCCCCGGCTACAGAGCGACACGATCGCCCAGCGTGTTTAACGCCTCGACCAGGGGTCCATACCACGCAGGGGCGTTAGGAGAACAGCTCCCAGCAGAGCCCACCCTTTTGTCCCCCAGGCCAGGTCTTTTTATGACAAAGCTTACCATGGTTTGACAGCAATTAGAAGGCTCACACAGGGGCGCCTGGGTGGCACAGCGGTTAAGCGTCTGCCTTCGGCTCAGGGCGTGATCCCGGCATTATGGGATCGAGCCCCACATCAGGCTCCTCTGCTATGAGCCTGCTTCTTCCTCTCCCACTCCCCCTGCCTTGTGTTCCCTCTCTCGCTGGCTGTCTCTATCTCTGTTGAATAAATAAATAAAAAATCTTTAAAAAAAAAAAAAAGAAGGCTCACACAGATCTCAAACATTGGTGATACCCAGTGAGGGGGTGGTACAGACTTAAGCCAAATCATCCAATAATACCAGCACAAATTTTCTCATAGTTTGGTGACTTGGCAATTCTTTTGCTTCCCTGATCTATGGCCACTTAATGGTATAGGATTGTTGAGTGATTAACTGTAATCCATCTGTTATTATTATTTTTTTTTTGAGAGAGAGCGAGAGAGTGCAGGGGCAGGGGCAGAGGGAGAGAGAGAACCCCAAGCAGACTCCACACTCATTGCGGAGCCCAACGTGGGGCTTGATCCCACCACCCTGAGATCATGACCTGAGCTGAAATCGAGAGTTGGAAGCTCAACCGATGGAGCCACCCAGGTGCCCCAATAATCAATCTGTTATTAACCAAATCTAAATCTTCAGGCCAATTCTCCTCCACAGGCATAACATCCTGGAGGTGATTTGATTCTCTCTCCCAACACATTTGATCATAAGCATTCCTGTGAATTCTATTAGCTTCTATAATATTAGCTTTACCTCTGTGTCCCTATTATACCAGACAGCAGTATCGTGTGCCACGCTGGACATGTGGTTACGACACAAATAAGACATAATTACAGTATAATCACTTGATACCTCTCAACAAAACCTACCTTTTCCCACAAGCCATGTATGATTTCTTGTAGGAGCACAAGTCAGAGACCACGTCTCTATCGCTTCAGGACGCCGAACTTCTTGAGGACACAACAAAGCTCCTTTTGTCAGCTTGTGTGATTTGATAGACACTGGTTCCCAGGGAGAGGGATCCCCAGAGGGCTCATTTATGCCTCAGGATGGGATAAGAAAAGCCCTTCAATCACGGTCCTGAGCTCTACTGTTCTTGAATGTTTCAACTCGAGGAGAGGAGAGATTCTGGGTTGGGCTGGTGCCCAGTGAGTTAAATCAGTGGACCGGGCATGCTGCTATTCAAATCTCAGAAGAACAATTATTCCCTCCTCTTTTTGTGCAAGAGGCCTTGGATCATAAACACATCGATTTCCTATCAGGCAGACAAGCTGGGCTGTGGCATGAACAAGCCTCTCAGCAGAAAGGGGAGGCCTAGCTAAGCCCCCTGGTTTTGCTGAATCATCTCGGAAAATGCTAATGCTGGGCCAGGAAACGCCTCGTTTGGCCCAGAGCCCGGAGCCCCCCCTGCCTCCCCGTGGTGGGTGTGCCACCGTCCCCTGCTCCTTGAGCCGGTAACAGGACTCCTGGTACTCTTGCCCTTGGCGCTCCTTTGGCTTAAACCCCGCCTGGAGCGGCGTTTTTGGAACACCTGCTGTATGCCTGCCTTTCCACCTGCCCCTGACCTCATTCAATGCTCGCATCTCACCCCGGGTGAGGCAAGACGGTTTATCCTCCATGGAAGAGGAGTCTGGTAGCCGGAGAAGAAAATTGACTGACCCAAGGTACTGACCTTGCAGGCGCTGCGGCCGAGACTCCAGCTCAGGTCACTGACTCTCCAGTAAGCTCCCCATTCTTCCTGCTTTCCCAGACTGGACAGTCTGTGAGGCTGGGGTCTGCCCAGAGGGAATGCCCATACAGGGCCTGGGAGACCTCCGAGCTCGCAGAACGAGTTCCTGATGAAGTTATCGTGCCCTTCTCATGCCTGATGGCTCTTTCCGATGCCCACCGTCTGTTGACAAAGGCCTCTCCTGAGCAGCAATGTGTGAGGCAGGATGGGCGCCCATTTTACAGATGAAGAGACTGAGGCTGCAAGAGGTGATGACTTCACCACGGACCAAGGTCAGGTCCAGGGCTCTGCAGGGCGACTTCCCCAATGTCTGGCGTAGCACATTAACTGGCCTCACTTCTTGTTGTGAAAAGAGTAAAGTGTACGAAGTGCAGATTTCCCATTTCTTTACTTAGTTGTGGGACTTCTAATATGGTGACATCGAAGACGGTCACGCATTGGAGCAAGAAGAGCTTGTGCAGATCATCCAAACTCCTGATCGTACAGATGGAAGAGGCCAAGCTTAGAGAGGCCAGGGACTCGCCCCCCATCACCCAGCCCATCAGAGTTAAAGCAGGAAGGAGAGTCCTTGTTCGGTGCTCAGTGACCTGACTGATCTCAAAGGCTCCCCATACAGAGTACTGCGTCGGGCCAGGAGAAGCACGCTGTGCAAACGGCCCCTCTGGGTGGTGGGCAGGCTGAGATGGGATGCCTTCCTTCTCCAAGCTGCCTATATCAAAAGGGGGGCCCAGGGGCGCCTGGGTGGCACAGCAGTTAAGCGTCTGCCTTTGGCTCAGGGCGTGATCCCGGCGTTATGNAGCCCAGGGGCGCCTGGGTGGCACAGTCATTAAGCGTCTGCCTTCGGCTCAGGGCGTGATCCCGGCGTTATGGGATTGAGCCCCACATCAGGCTTCTCTGCTGGGAGCCTGCTTCTTCCTCTCCCACTCCCCCTGGCTTGTGTTCCCTCTCTCGCTGGCTGTCTCTATCTCTGTCAAATAAATAAATAAAATCTTTAAAAAAAGGGGGGGGGCCCAGGGCACAGGCTGGGAACCAGCAAGATTTTCTGTGGCTCAAGGGGAGAGGGAAGTGGGGAAGGCCTCTCAGGGGCTTCACCAGGGACCTCGTGGGGTCTTAGAGCCAGAAGGAGCCTGGAGCCAGGAATCAGGCCACCGGGTTCATGTCTGCAGACATCACAGGGGAAACACCTTAGGCCTCGCCCTCATGGAGCGTGCGGTCTTCGTCTCAATCCCCACTGCCCGTGAACGCGAGACTGGAGGAGCTCCGGCTTCCCTCAGGGAGGCCCAGCCAGTCTGTTTTCTATCTTCTCTCCCCTGTTCCCCCCCAGTCTGCTTTGCTTCCCTTTATCTCCTACTGTTTCCCCCTCCAGGGCCTCCCCTCCTGGCTCTGACCTCCAGGCTTCTATCCCTTGTCTCCACCGTGTGGGGCCCTCCACTGGGCCGGGGAGGGGGGGTCTGCATTCTCCCCAGGATGCCTCTTCTCCCTTTCTCTCTGACCTTGGCCTGATGGCCTGTCTCTGTCTCTGCCAGCTCTCTCCCCAGTCAGGGCAGGCTCCCCGCCTCTGGAAGGCCCCTCCCCGTGGCCAGCCAGTGGGCTGTGAAAACACCCGGGTCTCATAACCCGAAGGGCAGGATTGATGAGAAAATAAATTCCTGATTAGTGTTTTAATTTTAAGGATCTTTAGAGGGGACTAAACAGCAAGGGAAGCTGGTGGAGAAAGTCTGCATTATTAAAACCATAAATCCTCTGCAGGAGGGGTGGAGGGGAGGGGCCGAAAGGAAAGTGGAGGGGAGCAGACAGGGCTTCCTGTGGGATGGGGGGTGGAGGGGTTATGGGAGGTGGAGGTCAGGGTGGAGGGTGTCTCTTCCCTCCTCCGCCCAAAGAGCCTTCCTGGGATGGGGGGTGGTGGTGACAGGACCCTCTGGCCTGCCTGTTGGCGAGGCCACAGGATGACTGCCAGCTCCTGGGGGTGCAGGTGGGTGTGGGGTGGGAAGGTGGGAACCGTGTTGGTTCAACCCTCTCTCCAACTGGCCTGGACCACCAGGAGAGGCAAAAGAGCAGAGAGGGAAAGCGCGAGGATGGGGTTCGACTCGACAGCTGAAATCCTGGCTCTGCTCCCGGCCTCAGCTTCCCCATCTGTTGGGAGGGGGAAGATCACAGCCCCCACCTCGTCCATGTGGGCGACAATGAAATGAAATAATGCGCATACGGTGTGGCTCCCAGCCAACGTTTAGCTTGTGTTCTTACTGCTGGCAGAGACCACATTCCCCTCCATGATTTCAACTAGACTCTCAGCCCCTTTTTCAGATGGACAGACTGAGGTCCAGAGGGCCAAACCCCTGTTCTAGGTCACAAGTTCTTGAGCCCAGCTCTGAAGCCAAGCCCTCTTCGGGTGGCCTTGGGTTTGCCTTACAAGGAGTCACACTTTCTATGGGAGGAGGAGACTGGGTCCAGCCAGCAACCCTGCCGGGCAGGTGGGGAAAACACTACCAGCGAGTGAGACTGCTTGCTTTCAAGGACCTAGTGGGCCTGTGGCATGCGGGAGGCAGGGGAGGCGGTCTACCCTCTGCCCTGCCCCAGCCCGAGAGAGGAAGAAGCCTTCGGCCCTGGGCCAGAAACCAGGGCTGCGTAAGTGCCTGCCCCGGGGTACCCGCTCCTCCTTTCAACCCCTCAGACTCTCCGTCCTCCTCTGGGCGACCTCTAACTCCCAGGGCAGTCGCTGGCCTAAAGGACCATGGCTTTGCCCCACAACTCTGGTGGCAGTGGGCCCATGGTGCAGAATGTCATGTGGGGAGGGCTGGGTGCCCCCGCACGGTGGTGAGGAAGCAGGCCCTCCATGGGATTTTCTCCGCATGGGTCTTCGGGCCCCGCTTTAGAGAGAGGGGGGCTGTTCCGCTGGAGAAGGGAGCCTGGAGCAGGGCCCTCGCTGGGTACTTTCGAGGAAGGGGCTTGTGGTCGTCTGGGGAAGAGGCATGGGTGGTCTCCAGGGGTGAAGGCAGGGTGAACGGAGCTGGCGAGCTCAGCCATGGGACATGAGGAAGTCTATGGCCTGTCGTGCCAAGAAGAGGAGGGGAAAGAATCCAGCCAGCCAAGGAAGCCTCTGGGGCCTGGGGTGGCCTCTCCTCTCCCCTTCACGGCAAGACTGTTCTCACTGGCCAGAAAAGGTCACTGTGCTGAGAGTCATGGACCTGGGCAAGGCTCTGGGACCCCCTGCAGCACATTCCAGGCTGATGGTGCCAGTTTGACCCCGAATCCCTTTACAGGCTGCCCAGGGCCCATGGCTCCACAAGTCTATTTTTAATAAGGAAGCTTGAGCGCGGGCGCGCCTAGGGCCTGCTGCCAGCCCACCTCCGCAAGTTCAAGGGCCCAGGGCCCCTCCTGCTCATTTAATTGTTTCCTCTCCTTAGTTTTTAATTGTTAGAAATTGTCTTTGGAGCCTGTCCTCTTTCTGTTCGTCCCAGGGTGGGTCAGAGGGAGGAAGAATTTGGCTGCCTGGGGTGGAAGGGGGCTGGCTGGCCATCAGCCTGGCTTTCCTGCTTCCCTTGGGAATGTGTCCACATCCTGGCTCATCTGAGGTTCAGGACAGAGCAAATTATGGCCTGGTATGACTTCATTTCAAACGCATGGTGGGCTGGTGTGGAGAGTGTTTGATTAACAGACTGCTTGGGCTCTTAATTCTGGATTTGCCGCTTTCTGGCTGGCTGATCTCGGGGAAAGTTACTTACCCTTTCGGTGGCTTGCTTGCCACATCTGTAAGTGGGGACACAAATGCTCAGAGGCCTGTTGTGAATCTTTCCCCCAAACCTCAGCCCGGTGACCAGGCCTGGTGTGGTGCCCCAGGCTGGACCCTGTCCACCCAGCGGCACGCTTGGCCACTTCTGGGGTGCCAGCTGCTACCCCCCAATGGCTGGAATGCCCAACTGTTTGGTCTCACTTAGACACGGTCTGGTCACCCCTAGTCCTCTCTCTGGCACGTAAGCCACACCCCCCTGAGTCTGCCCTGCCCAGCCCCCCATGCTGCCCTTGGCCTTGCTGGTAATCACCTCCACCCCCTGCCACCAATGCTACGGAGGCATCATTGGACTGTTTGATGTGCAATCTTCCAATATCCCTCAAGGGAACACGAGGCTCAGTGACTTGCTCAAGGTCACATAGCTCATATAAGGTGCGTAGGGATTTGAACTTCCGTCTACCTGAAAGTAGGCAGGATTCTGACAGATGGGGAGGGGGAAAGGAAGCATCTGGAGGCATGGATGGTGAGGCCAGTGTGACCCTAGTAGAAGAAGAACAAGGGAAGAGAGGGGGGAGACAGGGAGGAGACTGGGGTCCAGGAGGGTGCCTTTCCCTCTGTATCACTGGCAGCTTGAAATGGTTGTGAACCCTTCCGGAAAAAGATAAGGTAAGGGCTGGCGCACTGGAGAAGAAGCCCAGACCGACAGGTTAAGCAGTCAGTCCTCCCTCTGGCCAGGTTTTCTGGGGGGGCGGTGGCAGTGGCAAGAGGACCCAGCCACTTCGGTAGGTGGTCCTGGCCCCACACCCTCCATACGCAGTGGACAGGGTCCGACTGGCACCAGAGTCAGGACGGACCGTGGCTTAAATCCCTAGATCGTTGCTTTCCGTGTGGTCTTAGGTAAACCACTCAAACTCTCTGTGCCTCTGTTCCCTCCTCTGGAAAGTGGTAACCATGGCACCCCCCTTGCAGGGCTGGATGGAGCATTGGGTGAAGGGCAAGCCATTAACACAGCTCTTCACGTGTCCTGACACTCTCTGACAACTGCGTTCAAGGTTGCCCCTGACCCTGCTCTAAGCTCCGGTGTGTCTGGACAGAACCCCACCAATGTCTGCTTTTCCATTTCTTGGTCTTTGGCAAAGGGGAGGGGGACCCGCTGTTCCTAATAGTCTTTTGAGCTGGGTTCGGTGACTTTAGTTGGGGCCAGCCTTCCCCTGGAGCCAAGAGACCATGGACGGGGAGCCACTTGGGGGCCAACGGGTTTCCTACAGCAGCATGGAGTGAAGGGAGCCGTTTGTCCTGGGCCCGAGGGGCCACAAACCGAAGCAACACCAAGATGCTCTGAAGGAAAGGAACGGGTCGAGGGAGGTCATACTCACCTCCAAGCAGGGAGAAAGCGGGGGCAGGAAGGCCTGGCTGCTCTGCGTGGGGCCATGGCCTGGGATGACCATGTGGAGGGCCTGGGCAGGGAATCGTGTCAGCCTGTCTGGAACCCCAGGCCTGTTTAGGCACATTTCACAAACAGCCAGAGATCTCTGAGCTCAGACCACAAAGGCAGGACACAACCC
>NC_048233.1:73787433-73845242 GCF_002007445.2 Ailuropoda melanoleuca | reverse complement strand
GGAGCATTGGGTGAAGGGCAAGCCATTAACACAGCTCTTCACGTGTCCTGACACTCTCTGACAACTGCGTTCAAGGTTGCCCCTGACCCTGCTCTAAGCTCCGGTGTGTCTGGACAGAACCCCACCAATGTCTGCTTTTCCATTTCTTGGTCTTTGGCAAAGGGGAGGGGGACCCGCTGTTCCTAATAGTCTTTTGAGCTGGGTTCGGTGACTTTAGTTGGGGCCAGCCTTCCCCTGGAGCCAAGAGACCATGGACGGGGAGCCACTTGGGGGCCAACGGGTTTCCTACAGCAGCATGGAGTGAAGGGAGCCGTTTGTCCTGGGCCCGAGGGGCCACAAACCGAAGCAACACCAAGATGCTCTGAAGGAAAGGAACGGGTCGAGGGAGGTCATACTCACCTCCAAGCAGGGAGAAAGCGGGGGCAGGAAGGCCTGGCTGCTCTGCGTGGGGCCATGGCCTGGGATGACCATGTGGAGGGCCTGGGCAGGGAATCGTGTCAGCCTGTCTGGAACCCCAGGCCTGTTTAGGCACATTTCACAAACAGCCAGAGATCTCTGAGCTCAGACCACAAAGGCAGGACACAACCCATGTTTCCCTGCCTTTAAATCCAGGGAGCTGGAGAGGGACCTCGGGGAGCAAGTTACTCAAGCCACAGGCCTAGGGCTCTGTAGCCCTGCTGGGCTGACAGCTCTCATCCATCACTCAGGTGCTGTGGGACCTGACTCAGTTTCCTGACTTGTGTGAGCCTCTGTTTCTGTGTCTATAAAGTGCGGATAATGACAGTACCCACTCCGTAGAGGAATGGGACGCTCATACTGGAGTGGATGGGGCCTGGCAAGGACTTCTGAAACCCAAGCTCAGTGCGCTCATCCCCTCCTCACCACCCCGCACAGTGGGGGTGCTGCCCCCTTGCACAGATGGGAAAACTGAGCCTGGAGACAGGAGGGATTGCCCAAGGATGGAGAGCTTGGAAGTGGAGCAGGAGTGGGACCCAGGGCTGCCTGACTCCCAGGAGACCCGCCCTCCTCCATCCTCACCCCTGTGACAGGTCCCTGGAGCTCTGAGCAGGGGTGGGAAGGGGGAGAGCTCCCCCCCGCCAAATTCTTGCAGCGGCACTGAGAGAGGCCGTCAGGGTCCTGGCTGCCCTGGAGTTGTCCTGGGGTTGAGACATCTGCCCGGCCCCTTCTCCCGTTTTTAAATAACTTTTCCCACTTCCTGAGCCCTGTCATAGGTCAGCAGGCACGCTAGGCATGCCGCCCACGTGATCTCATGTAATCGCGACAACAGCCCTGTGGGGTAGTGGCTCCTTTCTGCCTCACCATTGAGGAAACAGAGAGAGGAGTGCCTTGCCCCAAACCACACAGCTGGTCAGAGCAAGCAGGGCTGGGATGGAGATTTCTGCACCTCCGCCTCCCCCTCCACCCCGAGCTGGACCACCAGAGTGTGATCATTATGTACCCGTGCTGCGCCTCAGTTTCTCCATCTGTAAAATGGGAGTGACAAGCGTAGCCCCTACATCTCTTCGAAGACTTCTGTGAGGATTAACTCGATTAATGTACACAAAAAACATTCGGGACGATGTCTGACTCACAGTGAGTTCTCCTTAAGTAAAAACGAGCTGTGTCCAGCCGTGTCTTCGAAGGCTGAGGTGGGTGGACCTATTTTATTTATTTATAAATAGCATTTATTTAACAAACGTTCACGGAGCATTTATGGAACANTTCTGCTCCGCCATGTCTGCTAATATTTCCGGTCAAAGCCAGTCACGTGGCCAAGCCCAGCTTCCGCAGGCAGGGGGTGGACGCGGTGCCCAGCGGGAGAGGAACGGACTAAATATTTGCTGAGTAATAATCCAATCTGTCATGGCTGGAAGACCCCCAACTTCAATGTACAAGTAGGGAGAGACCCTTTTGGCCACTGCTGGCTTGGATCCCTTTGCCCTCTAGGGTTCAAGTGTGAAGAGGTAAGTCCGTGCCGGGCAATGAGGCTGCCGGTGGGGGCGGGGAGGGGACGGGGGTTGGCTGGGAACTGGTCTAAGTATGGGGTGTTGTTTTTGCTGCATGACCCTGGTTGAGCCCTTGACCTCTTGATGCCTCTGTTCCACATCTGCGCATGCTCCCTGGCCCCTTCCTGGGACTCTGCCAGGAGGGGCCGTTCCTGCCCACCCCTCCCCGCCTGCGGCTGGTTTCTGTGGAGCACAGACAGAGGAGGCCCCGCCACACCCAACTGGCTGGCATTTCAGCTCACAGCCCTCCTCCCAGAGCAGCAGATCTCATTTCCGCCCTGTGAAAAATGGTCGTCTGGCACCCAGGCAGCTCCCGCTGTGGGGCAGCCAGCTGCTTCCAGCCTGGAGGAGGGGGACAAAGGTGGGGTAGAAATCTGGATCAGGACCTGTTGCGGGCACACGGATGCTGACTCATGAGAAACACTAATTCCTGGTCCTGGGGTGTGGAGTCTGGTAGGTGAGAGCCGCGGGGAGGAGGACGGTGGTTAGGAACGCTAGGCTGGGCCAGGCCAGTCCTCAGGACTTTAGCAAAGTATATCCTCATCTGTGCAAGGAGGGTGGGGTTCTGGAAGGCCCTTCCTCGCTCTCAAGTGCTCTGGCTCTAAGTGGACCTCCCTTTGTTCGGAGATGGATTTTTGAAGCACCAACGTACTGACCCTTGCTTTCCTCCCACTTTGACCTTAGACATACGTAGTTGGACCCATCCCTCCTCTCCCCCTGCCACCAGGCACGCTCTCCCTGCAGCTAGCTGGCTGCTGGGGCTGGCAGTGCCTTTCTGGAGCTTGACACAGGCCAGAGACTGGGAGGTGGGGAGAGGGGGGAGGGGCCAGATGGGGCCCCGATTCCTGGAATGGCCCCCCTCACAGGGGCTGGCTCCAGGGGGCTCAGCCAGCCAGGGCCCCGGGGATGAGCAGCCTTTTCAAAAAAGAAGGTCAGTCCGTTCCCAGACAGAGACTCCCCTGATAAGCCCGAAGGTAGCTCCACGTGGTCTCGTAAGCGTCTGAGAGCACCCAGCCGGCTGCCAAAAGCTGGGCTGGAGAAAGCCCAGGAGGCAGGGGGACGGAACTGCGGGTGGAGTGCCCCGCAGAGGGGGCCAGGGCTGCCTTCCCGGGGACAGACCTCCTGGCACAGACCCCCCTCCCCAACAAAGCTGGTGGAGATCGTGCTAACCATTTCCAGCCAGGGGTGTGAGAAAGAAGGCTCCAGCCCCATATAGCCCCCCGCTGTCTGCTTGGCTCCCACCCTCGGGGGATAAATGTCAGCCTCTCCCCGAGCTCGGTCCCCGAGCGTCATCCTCTGCGTGCACCCTGGCCTAGCTTGGCCAACCCCATGACGTCGGTTACCAGCATTACAAGCTGCTTGCGGCCCTCGCTCCTGAGGGCCAGACTACAGATAGACCCGTATGAAAAACAGGGGTGGCTGTCTCCACCGCCAGGCTTGAAAGGGCAGGAGAGAAAGCAGCTGCCTGAACCCGCACAGCGCTGTGGAAGGGAGGGGAGGGGAGGGAGGGATGGCCACCTGAAGGATCTGTGGTGTCAGTAGGGGGACAACGCAGGCCTGAGGGAGGGTCAGCAGCCCCACTCACTCTCCTCCTTCCCTCTGCTTTCCTGCCCCACTGAGGGAAGCCAGCCTGAAGCTGATGGGTGAGGACCAGGGATGTGGGTGCTGCCGGTGCGGCCAGCCTCCCAGGACAAGAAGTAGGGGGGTGGGATGTGGATCTGGAGGAGCAAACGGAAGGAAGGTGGCCAGCTCAGGGCTGCTGGGACGCCAGGATCTGCTGAACCCCTAAACGGCCGCCCCGTCCGTTGCTCCACCTTTGGGCATCTGTCTCTCCCTGTGGGCATCAGGGTCTGGGAGGTATCGGGGCTTTGGAATCAGATGGATCAGAATCCGAATCCCAGTGCTACGCTTCACGGGCCATGTGACCTTGAGCAAGTTACTTAACCTCCTTGCACCTCCATTCCCTCACCTGTAAAGAGGGAAGCAGCACCCAGCTCGACATGTTGTTGAGAGACGAATGAAAAATTGTCTCATTTTTACCCAGATCTGTGGGCTCTTCACCTCATGGCTGGATTTGCAGGACCTCGGAGCTGCCCTCTGCTCCCAGTCTCACCCCTGCCAAATCGACCTCCACATGGCCCCAGGAGTGCTGTCCCTGAGACCCCACCAGAGTATGTCCTGGCCTTCCCCTGCACCCAGAGAATGAAGTTCAAGGTTGTTCAAGGAACAGCCAAAGTCAGTCTGCTTAATCCCCCACCCAGACCCTGCCAGTCCCTCCGTTGGTCCCCTCGATCAAGTGACACTGATCTACTCTCTCCCCACTGTCCCCAAACAGCCTTCAGGTCTCCAAGCCTTGCCAATACTGTCCTCTCCACCCGGCTGTGTGTCTTCTCGTCTCCCTCCGCTGAGATTCAGATGCTGCATCTTCTCTGAAAACTCCCCCTCGCTGTGCCCGAGTGTAGCCGCCCACAGCATGTCCCTCCACAGCACTCACTCGGTCTTATCTACTAGTGGGAGCAGTTGTGACATGTCTGTCACGTGTCTGTCCCTCAAGGGTCCTTGCGTGTTTTGAAGGCAAGGCCGTGGCATCCATGTCTGGCCGTCTGTAATTTCCTAAGCCAGTGCCAGACGTGGGTGAGGGACCCTGTGTGCCAGGGTGACCCGAATGCGATTCGTGCTGACCCTTAAGGCAGCCTCATTCGGCGTGGGTGCCATTAACGTTTTTTTACTAATAAGGAAACTGAGGCAAAGCCCTCTGCCTTAGACCCCTTTCCTAGGCAGTGGAGGACAGGCTGTGGACCCTGGGGTGTCTGGGCTCCAGGCTCTGAGCTCTGAAATCGTGTTTTTCCCAGTCTCTAGGGGATTCAAGAAATATTTGGAAACTGGACCAGAGGACAAATGAATGAAAAGATGGTGACAGCAATATGCTGTGGGGGTCAGAAGAAGGAAAGACTCGGGTTCAAGTCCAACACTTAACCCCTTGGAGAAGTTACTTCTCTGAACAGAAAGTAGGCACTCCGGGAATGTTTCTCTCCTGCCCTTCCCGACCTCCCCTCGTGCCCCATCTTTCAACAGGATCTGTTCTCCTGGGCCTGTTGGTGAATCCGCCTCTGGAACCCAGACTGGCAGCAGAGGCCTGCCCAGGGAGGAGCTAAGACCCACGTGGCTGAGACTGATGCTGTGTAGACAGCCCCCAGGCTGCAGGGAGGACAGGCAGCCGCTGTGACAGCCCTGGGAACCAGGGTGACGTGCGTCTCAAGAGGTCTCCTCCAGCACCCAGCAGGGGAGAGGCATCTCTTATAATGGCTTACAGCCCGCCTGCCCGCTCACTGACAGCGTCATCATGGAGTCTCCCCACTTTGACTTTTATTCGTCAACCACATTTGCACACACACCCCCCAAGAGCCTCAAAGAGTGGCTCCTGGTGGCTTGGCTGGACAGCCCAGCTCTCCCTGGAAAGACCGGGGCTTTACAAAGAACCCCAAGGGGAACCACTGCCCCTGCAACCTGAGGACTGGCTTTGCCAAAGGACCTTGCCAGAAGGGGCTGGCCAGCGAGTGGGGCTCTGCCTGGAACATTCGGGGCCTGGGCCTGGTCTGAGGGTCCCCTGGCGGGACAGCACATCAGTAATGGAGCAAGGCTGCCCTTTTTCCTCCCCTGCGAGGGGCACCATCGACCTGGGCCATAAGTCAACGACTTTAATTCTCATCAGGGACGAGTCTGGCAAGAAGGTTGCTGGCTGTGTGTGAATGGGATGAAGAGTCAAAGAGCAAAGACGGTTAAATATGGTGTCTCGCCCTGAGGCCGGGAAGCGCGTGCTCGCAGGGCCGGGGTCACCCTGCGGAATATTTCTGTTACTGATGGAGACCGGGATAGAAATGATTTTAATATGTGAAGTTCTGGTATTGATGTCATTCAAGCCTCATAATACACCACCACCCGCTGGGAAGGGGTGGGAAACCCAGACTGAAGGCTGATTTGGTCTTTCATGTGTTCGTTCATTCATTTCTTCACCTGCTGGAATATTCTGCCCTGAAATCCTGGCACGGCTGGCTCCTTCTCAAGATTCCGGTCTCAGCCCAAAGGCCACCCCCTCAGAGAGGCTGCCCTGACCTCCCTTTCTGATGGAGTCCCCCTCCTTCCAGCCCACCCCAGTGCTACCTAGCACTCTGTGTTGCATTCCCCGGAACTGAGACTCTCTTGTTTATCTGTCTGTTGGTCGGTGTGCTGTCCACCGTGGCTGCTGGACAGAAACTCCTTGAGAGCACGGGTCTTGCTTTCCTGTCCACTGTTCTGTCTTCCGGTGCCTGACACCACGCCTGGTCCATAGTGACCCCCATCCGCCCTCCATTTGCCAAGAACCCCCCAGTTGTCAGATCAGTGCTGGGGCTCAGCCATGGCCTGAGGGCTGCCCTCAAGAGAGTCTGGCAAATGGGGTAGTGGCGTGTGTATTAACCATGTGCTTTGATGCTCTGACATCTGGGGCCTCGGGGACCCTGGAAAGACTGTCCGTTTCCAGGCTAGCCAGGAAGAGAGAACGAACAACTTGCCTAAGTGCTCCTTTTAGGCACGAACCAACCAGAGACCTACCGCAACCACCTCATCTCTCCCTCTCTGGGTTCTCATGCTCTGGGCCACCGTCCACATGTCCTGATCACCCCAGGGCCAGGTAGCAGACAACTAGCGACAAGCCCTAGGCCCCAGAGCCTACTGAAATTCTTCAAACTAGTCTGCTTACCTGCCCACCCATTCCTGCAGAAACCACAATAGAAGCTCTGGCCTCCGTTTCCCTCAACTCTGTCTCCTGACCCACCCTGGTGCTTCCCTGTGTGGCTCCCCCTGACGCGGGAGTCCCCTCCCCTTGGCATCTGTGAGTAGCAAACGACATCCTGGTCCGCTGGCCTCACCGTACCTGGATAATAATAAAACCTGCATTTTACAACAGGCCATGAGGGTGAAGGCAGGCCCATGGCGCTAAGGTGACGTGGGGGCAGGGCACGAAGCTAGGACCTGGCCTCTGGTGTCCGCAGCTGGATGGGGGAGCTGGAGGCCTTCTAAGTGAAAGGCACAGCCCAGGCAAAGGCTTGGAAGGCTAGGGAAGGGATGGAACTGTCTGGTCATTCAAATGGCCCCATATGGCTGGGGCCGAATTGGGAGGAGTCTCCCAGGCAGGAGACTGGAGGAGGATGAGGTCGTCCTGGAGATCTTTGAATGAGGCCAGGCTCTGTTTTGGAGCAGGCAACAGTCATACTGGGAGGATGGGGAGGATGGGTGGGGGGGTACGGTGGTGCTGTGGGTGGAGCCCATCGGATGTGTGGTCCCTTGATGTTTTTCCTCCAAGTGGAACCCCCGTGGCTGCTGGCCTGCATGCTGGGGGACATGTGTCCCCACCCCACCCCCGGACGCCTCTCACTCAGCTCCAGTCCCAGCCCACACCAGCCCTCAGCACCCCCACCCTGCTCTTTGCTGAGTCACAGAAACAGCTGCTGTTTCTGCTGGGGGCCCTAGACTGAGTCACACCTGCCCATATTCACCCATCTCCCACTCTCCCCGTACCTCCCGCATCCACGGGTGGGGCTCCATGGGCTGGTGGAATCATCGCTGCACGTGGCACCCAGGAGCTCAAATCCCTTGGGATTCTGACTCCAGTACCAAGTTCCTGAAAGACACCGAAGTGGGGCTGGAGCGAGGAGCATGGCTATGTGGGGGATGACAGGTGTGGACGTGGCCCCGTCTGGGTCCCCAAAGGCCTCATAAGCTTATCCATCTTCCTCTCCTGTTAGGTCCTTCTGGGCCTGGCCTGAGATCTAGGAATGAAGAAGGGCCCCCTCCGCCCTGGCCTGGAGGGAGCACGGATGCCTGCAAGGAGTCCCCGTGCCAAAGGAGAAAGCCCCAAGGCTGAGTGCCTGTAAGCCAAGGTCAGGATGGGTAAGGAAATGGACCAAACCCTTGACTTTCTGCAACATGGCCCTGGAAGAAAATAACACAGGCTCCTGGAGAGATGGCCTGGAGCTTCGCACATCCACTGGGCATTTGCCCAATTTATTCTTTCACTCATTCAGCCGATGTCTTTCCGGGGCCTACTGTGAATCAGTCACGTGCTAGGCGCCAGACACGCGGCAGTGCACGCAACACCCTGAATCTCTCATCTGGGAGTCTCCCTCCTGTCAGGGGAGACAGCCAGTAAGCGAACAAGGAGGTAAATCTACTGTCTGTCAGTGATGCATATTAGGGAGTAAAATGAACAGGTTTGAAAGAAGATGCAGGAAGCATTGGGCAAACAAAAGGGAAGGCGTGGGAGGGTGCCATTACATGCGACAGGGCACAGAAGGGACCCAGACGGTCCCACCTTGAGGCAAGAGGGCTGGCCTTGTGGATTCATGTGTCCCTCAGCCACTGGCTCCTGTCGGGTCAAGGGCCATTCTCCAGGCAAGGGGACATCTGTGAGCCATTAGCGGCTGATCCTCATAGTAAATGAGGCATGGGGCACAGGCCCAAGAAAGGGATCTGGGGTGGGACACCACCAACACCCACGGCAGCCTGGCCTAAGTCTCACTGAGCCAAGCCCAACCTGGCCTGGCCGAGGGCAGCTGCCATGGGATCATCCCTCAGATGGTTTGGGTAAGCGAGGGCCCTGTGCACCAAGATAGTTGCTAACTCATCTTCCGTAAGCCCCGGCTGCATGGGCCAGGCACTGTGTTAAGGGTTTTGCTTGCATTGCCCCCTAATCCATGAGGAAGATGCTTGATTACCCCCCTTTCCCAGGGGAAAACACTGAGGCTTCCTTGCTCAAGATCAAGCAGCTAACACGTGGGATGGAATTAGACCCACGTCTGTCTGGCATCAAAGCCCAAGTCTTAACCTCTTCTCCGTCTTGCCACCCGCTGTGGTTGTGGGTGACAAAAGCTGTTGGAAGCACTTGGCTTGGCGGGATGCCAAGGGGCCAGCTCTCCCGGCCCCCAGAAAACATCATCCGGTCCCACCTACCCCACCCCACCCCACCCCACCCCAGTCCTGATATTTTAAAAGAAGTAAGCAAGAAAAGGAAGGAGAAAAAAAATTCCACCATGAACTCTCCAGAATGAGGACCGACACACCTGAGCAATGCTGCACTGGGGTGTCACCCATTGGTAACCCCCCAACTGAGAGAACCACTCAGATCCGAATATCTTTGGGACATCGGGCACAGCTCTTGCCTGGCCTGACAGTCCTCAATCCCGTTGACCCTCCAGCCTCAAATGGAGGCCCCTTGAATCAGACCAGTTTGGGCCAGAGGAGGGGAAGCATTAGAACCAAGCACATGGGACCTTCCAGCTTTTCTTGAGGGGCCAAGAGGCCTGCCCCCTGACAAGCTGGGGAGTGGCCCTGGTTTGAGCTCTTCTGGGCCTAAGCCCACAACGGGCAGAGGAGGCTGCCCTGAGCTCAAAAGACCCCTGGACTGGATGTCTGGAGCCCTGGATTCTGGGCCCTGCTCTGGGTCAAGCTCACTCCATGGCTTGGGACAAGCCACGTAACCCCTGGGGCTGTAGTGTCTTGGTCTGTGGCCTTCCCTTCCTGTGGTCACTAGGATCAGATGAGCTCAGATGGGGGACGACTCTTGCACAACTCGGGCAACTGCTCAAATGTCCCTTCCTCAGAGAGGCCTTCTCTGACCACCCATCTAACAAGAGCACCCCAGTCCTGTCCCCTTCCCTGCTTTATTTTTGCCTTTTCTCTTATTACCATGTGCTATATTCTATACGTATTTTGTTTGTCTGTCTGTTTTCTTTTTATCTCTCTCCACTCATAGAACATAAACAGCTTGTGCCATCCACCCTGGCCTCACGGTGCATCTCCAATCATATGAGATGTCGGGGATTTCCACTCAGCTCAGAACCCCCTTATGCCTCTGTGCCTTTGCTGTTGCTGTTCCCTTCCTGCAGAGGAACCTTTCTGCCCTTCAAAACCTTTACCTGGCTTATGAGGTGCCCCCTCCTCTGGGTTCCATGTCACCCCTCTGAGCTCCCGTAGCATCGTGGACTCCCCAGTAATTGCCCTCTCCAGGCAGCGTGATCACTGGAAATGTGCCTGCGATTGTCCAGAGACTTGTTCATGGCTTCGTTGCTGAGGTGACACCTGGCTTGGTACCAGAAGGTGAGCAGTACGCTAGTCACACAGAACCGCTCCTCTAAGACAACACAGGCCCCCAGCCTGGGCCCTCTTGGTGGTAATGGGTGGCCAAGGAGACTCCAGACCCTTAACTCCATCTGCTGGGGATGGAGCAGGACCACAGGATGAGTGGCCTCTTTCTTGATGTGGATCACACCCCGAACACAGCTGTTTCTCTCTGCTGTGGCTCTGTGCAGATCCACTACTCCATAAGATTCTCCCTGGAAAGGGTCTGGGGTCTTGTTAACCACCTGGGAGTTCATGGGTGGTGGATGAAGAGTGAGATGGTGAGAGATGGCTGGATCCTGGTCAGGAGAATGAGGTCTAAGAAGACAGGGAATAAATGGGTGAAGTCCAGGAAAGCCCCAGCTCTGTAGGAGAGCAATGGCCTTGGTAGGGGAGCCTGCTGCCAATTTCCCTCAAATCACCAAACTGGCCGTGGGACCTTGAAAAAGCCACTTCATCTCTCTGGAATTCAGAGTTTGGTTTTAAAGCTTCAAATAAAGTGTTTGTGAAATAGTGTTTGTTTCACAACAGATCGGATACCTGGAATGCTGGGTTGGGAAGGATGCTGAAGTATACACTGAGCTTAATGGGACATTCCCATGATTGATTAGTGATGTCTGTCTTGGGCATGGTCAAGAAGACATGTGTTGTTTCTGGTCCAGAGTATCTTTCGTTCTCTGACATTTCATGATTCTAGGACTTCCAAGAGCGAAAGATTAAGAGTGTGCATGTGTCGAGGGAGGAGGAGTAGAAAAGATAAGAGAAGTAGGTTAAGAAACTCAGGTCAGACCCATGAGATCTCCAAAGTAGATGGAGAGGGATCACAGCTTCAGTGCCCACAGAAAGCACACTCTAGGATAGTGGTTTGTTTTTTCAGATGGAGTCGCTAACAGTTAGTGGGTTGTGGAAAAAGTTTAGTTGGCTACGACCAATATTTGAAGAACATACAGAGTGGAATAGAATAAAATAGAATGAAATTGAATGGAACATTTTAGATTTCACTTTGATGGGGTTCAAGACACACTACCCCAAAATACGGCACCTCGGCTCATTGAGCGTTTTAAGCTGAAGGAGTTTGAGAGAACGGCAGGTGTGGAAGGGTAAGTGTGAGCCCCTTCCCCCTCACTCTTTTTTCCTGAAAGAGATAATAAAATCCTCATGACCCTCATGTGAGTGGTACCCTCTCTATTCCTGAAGGAAAGGAGCCTCCTTATGTCTGAAGACCAGGGAATCACCCAGAAGAAAGCTAACAGCCTGCAGTTTACAACACTTACCTCGCACTATCAGGTTCCTCCACAGCTATCTGCTCTTCATCACACCTTGCATAAACATACACAGGTCATTCCCCTGGGTCTTCATTTCCTTCTAGAGGCTCCCGTGTCACATAAAATTTATATTAAATAACTTTGTATGCTCTTCTCCTATTAATCGATGTTTGTCAATTTGATTTACAGACACAGGCAGGGACCCTAATAGGTTGAGGAAAACTTTTTCCTCCCCTACAAATGTAGATGGTAAGGTTAAATGCTATTCTGTGAGCTTTTGTTTCAGTTATATATGTGTATGTGAGGAAAGTCATAATTAACTTTTAACTGTAGCTCGTGGTCTAAACATTTGAGAGACTGTGAAGAGATTGGGTGACCAAATATGCTTTGGGCAGGACAGTCCTGGTTCGAATCCATCATTCTGGTGTAATTTTATAACAACTCCCTTCACTCATGTGGTGATTTAAAAATATGTCAGTGCCTTTTTGGATACTTTTTCCTTCAAAATGTGGGGTCTAATTCTCTTCTCTTTGAGTGTCAGCAGGACTTAGTGACTGGCTTCTTTTTTTTTTTTTTTTAAGATTTTATTTATTTATTTGACAGAGAGAGAGACAGCCAGTGAGAGAGGGAACACAAGCAGGGGGAGTAGGAGAGGAAGAAGCGGGCTCTCAGCATAGGAGTCTGATGTGGGGCTCGATCCCAGGACCCCAGGATCACGCCCTGAGCCGAAGGCAGATGGTTAATGACTGAGCCACCCAGGCGCCCCTAGTGACTGGCTTCTAATGAATAAAATATGGCAGAAGTGGCGATATGTTATTTTGAGGACTACGTCATAAAAGATACCATGGCCGCCTCCTTGCTCGTCCTTGGATCACTCATTCTGATGAAAGCCTGCTGCCACAAGATAAGGAAAGTCAAGTAGCCCTACAGAGGCCTATGGGGTAAGAAACAGAGGCCTCCTGCCAACATCTTTGTCAGACATCTTGGAAATGCATCCTCCAGTCCCGGCAAGACTTCAAATGACAGCAGCCTGGTCAACATCTTGGATAAAACCTCAGAGGAGACCCTAGTTCAGAACCTCCCAGCTGAGCTACTCCCAAATACCTCACATACAGAAACTTTGAAATACTATTTATTGTTTTAAGTTTTAGGGCCCTTTGTTACACAGCATGTGAGAACTAATACACTCTCAAACTGATCTCGTTGGGCTGAAAATGAGACAGTTACTCTGTATGGGAAAGACTTCTGAGATCCTGCAGGGTGTCTGAGCATCAGGGAGAACAGAAGCATCACATGGAGGCTACCTAGGGGCCACATTGCCTTGGTTTGCCAGAAAGCAGGGAAGCTGGAAGAGTGGATTCTGATCATAACAAAAAAGGTTTAGACTGCTTGACCAGACAGAAAGTGCAGAGCGTCTGGCAGAGAACGTGGCCTGGTCCAAGGGCCGGACTGGCTTCATCTAAGTCAGGTTTCTGCTAATTAAACATTGCTCCCCTCTCAGAGGATGACGGGATGGCAGATCAGAGGATACAGAGCAATTGGATGGTGGTTTGAAGAGCTCTCACCCGGGGAGTCTGTGGGGAGGGGGATGGGTCGGGAGGGGCGATGGGCAGTGCCCATGTGGCCTCCGCTCTAACCTGTCTAGTAATTTTGCCAGAGACTTGGATGAAGACACGATGTGTTCATCCAAACCTCGAAAGCGCAAGTTATTCTGATAGAGCTGATTTATGATCCAAAGCTCTTCCCAGGCGGGATGCTGGGCCAAAATCAACAAAAAGAAGTTTAACGGTAATCAATGTAAAATCAGGCACTTTCAGATCAAAAAAAAAAAAAATCAATGGTCCCAGGAACAAGCCCAGGACGGGTGGATGGGGCGGACTTGGCAGAATTCCACTGGAAATGATCTGGCCGTTTTTATTTGACCCCTCCAGTCAGTGTAAGCACAAGTAACGTGATGCGGCTGCTAAAACAGTGAGTCCTTCCCAGCCTAACGGGGAGCCTGGGAGTGGGGCGAGTTCCCCTCTGTGGCGCTGTGAGTTCAAATCTGGACCCTGTGCTTTGTAGGCCCAGTGCCCAGAGGGGATGCCCAGGAGGGGGCAGTAGGACCTGATGTCCTCCTGTGAGGGATGATGGCAGGAACTTCAGGAGAAGCAGAGAGGGAGTGGAGCAGGGACTGCCTTGGAGTCTCTGGGGATGGAGCTGGAGAGGAGGGAGGAGCCAAGAGTAGCGGGTAGAAGGGACAGGGTGGTGGGTTTGAGGGTGCTCGGAGGAGGGGTGTTCTGACAGGTGGCCTCCTCTGTGGATGGTTGGGCCGCAGCCCCACCTCGGGCTTCCATCCCTGGGATGGGCAAGTAGAGGCCAGGTGGCCGACAGTCTGGTCCAAGCAGGAGACTGGACCACAGGAGTCCAGAGTCCCTCCCCTCCTCTGTCCAGACTCAGCCTTAGTTGCCATGGGGGCCTTCCCCATGGTGACAGACGCTCCTTGGTCAGGCCTGGGGGAGGACGAGCTGAAGAGAGAGGGGCAGCGAGATGGGCAGAATCTGCCTGGGCCCCCGCAGGGCTACAGGGACACTCACACCCATGGAGCGGACAACAGCACTTCCTGCGGGTGTCCGTCACACAGGCCAGTCAGTGAGAAGGCGGGAGAGGCTGGGGAACTGGGCAGCCCCAAATGTCATCTCCTGCAGGGCTCTGCGGGGCTGCAGGAAACACGTTCTCCAGATACGTGCGCACACTCACGTGTGTTCAAACGTCTGTCTTCACACAGATGCTCACACCCGCGTTCATACACACTCACATGTGCTCCCTGCTAATATTCATCCGTCTGCACACTGGCTCACCCTGCGTGTGCGCGGGAGCGACCCCTGCAAAGGAGTGAGGGAAGCAGGACAAAGCAGAGGGAGGAGTTGAGCCCCAGTGCGTCACAACTGCACACACACACACACACACACACACACACCCCACCCCACCCCGCCACCCCGGCCATCCCTGGGGAGCTCTGAAGCCGAGACAGACCGTCACAGAAGTCCAGAATTGAAGAGAAGGGGCTGGGCCTTCCTGTCCATGCATGGACCAGTCGCAGAGTACAGGGAGGGGGGACTGCTTGGAGGAGGCGGCTCTCTCCAGCCATGGGTGGTCCCCAGAGATGGACTGGCTGGTAGCCAGGACGAGTGGTGGGCCTACATCTGGGCAACATCACAGTGTCCACGACACGACGGCGGACGCACGGTTACACGCACAACCCTGGCTGGGTGTCTCCTCTCCTGGGACTAGCGCCCCAGGAGGGGAGGAAGCAGAGGGGCCTTGTTGGGAAGGCTGCCTTCCCCGCCGGTGACCGCCGGTGATGGGAGCGGCGGCTCTGCGCTCGGGGCAGGAACGAAGGAGAGATCAGCGGGGTGGCCCAGGATGAGTGCGAGGTGCCTTCCTCACCAGTTCCATCAGCTCTCAGAAGAAATCTCCATGAACTGCTCTCTCTCCACTCCATTTTTTTATACCTTTGATCTGGCTGTGGAGCCCGGGAATCATGGAAGCAGCTGTCAAAATTTTCTTTTGTAAAATCTTCCCATGGCGACTGGCCTCATTCCGACTGCTGTCGAGAATCTACAATCTCGGGGTCTCCCCGGCCAAGGCTCAGTCCAAATTTCTGTTTTAACACCCTGTCGCACCAGCACGGTTTGGAGCACGTCCCCTACGTTTGACTACCTAGGTGCAAATGCTAGCTCTGCGCTCGCCGTGGGGCCCTGCTCGCTCTCTCTGTGCGGCACCTGCCCCACCGGGAAACTGGAGCCACGTGCTCACAGGGTTGGCTCTGCTAAGACCACCTGGCGAGGGCGGGGCTCCACGAGCTTCGTGCTGTGGTATTCCTCCAGACCCTGCTGACCCGCACAGCTCAGAGCTCATCCCCTCCCCAGCTGACCTCCCCCCCACCGCCTCCGGGCTCTTTGCCGCTCTGCTCCTGGAATTGATCTTGACCCCCACCGGCCTGCGTGGTGTGTGTTTGATAAATGGCCCTGCTAGGCCTCTTCGGGACGGCAGCTGTAGACCTGAGTGGGGAGGGAAATGGCTGCAAGGAAGGTTGGAAGCACAGATTCCAGCCTGGGCGCAGGATGCAGGGTCCCCGCCCCCTCGGAGCCAGTGCCCTGGGGTTGGGGCTGACCACTCATCGCCCCTCTGCAGCTGCTCTGGGGGTGACAGTAGGCGTGGCACGCTGAGACAGCCTAAAAGGATCCTTGGACACCTGCCTCCCCCACTCTGATTTTCCCAAATGAGGGTGTGGAGGTCCAGAAGGGTTGAGTGACTTGTCCAGGGACACACAGTTAATATAAGGCAGACTTGAAAGTCTAATTTGGACCTCTTGACCCCCAGGCCAAAACTCTACTCACTGGCCCACCCTGCCTCGTTCCACAGCCTCCCTGACCCCCCCAGCCAAGATGCTTCCTCCTCCGCTAATTTGATTTGCTGGCAATGTTAAATTGCCCTCTGCCACCCTTCTCCCTTCTGAAATACCCAGAGTGGGAAGCATTTCCGATGGCACCTGGTGGTGGGAGCTCAAGCCCTGGACCTTTCATTTGTTTTCTATGTGACTTCGGGTGATTTACAACTTCTTTGAGCCTCAGCTTCCCCATCTGTAAAGTGGGGATGCTGCCCATTGTTACCTACCTCACAAGATCAACGTGTTAAATCCGATAGTACAAGTAACATACCGAGCAAAGTGGTGGCCCAGAGTAAACTCAATGTTGGCTGTTACTGTTACCAGTGTCAAAGCACAAAAAGTCAAATGCTTCAGTGAGAGGATCGAATGGGCTTTATTAAGTGATTCATGAATCAGGCAGCGTCCCACCTAGCAAGTAGAGGGGAGATCCGAGGAGGCACAAAATGGATGGTCTTTAGAGGGAGGTCTGTGGGGCAAAGAAGTTACTAGCAAAAGAAAAGAAAGGATTTCAGGCAAGGTTACTTTCCGTTAGGGGGCAGAGCAGAGGCGATCTTATCATACAGATGACCTCACCTTCCTTGGAGGAGGTTGGGGGGTGGGATAGAGAGGGCCCTTGTGACAGATGACCTCGTTGGCACTGACCAGAAATTTCCTGACTGACTGGTAAAGACTACATTTCTGGGGGAGGTTGAAACTGCAGTCAGGTTAGGTCTTAAGCCTGGGTTTGGTGACTTGGCCTAGCATAACTGACTTCATCTTGCGTGTGTTGTTTTCTTTTTCACACTAGTTAAGGTTCTTAGAGCTGCTCCACTAGTCAGTGTTCTTAGGGCTGCCTCGTACAGCTGGGCAGTTTGTGCACTGCACAAAGGTACTTAGCAAGAGTAAGTAGGGCTGAAATGAAACCTGTACTCACCCCCAAGCTGTGTACCCTTGGAGCTGTGTCTGTCCCCAGGAGGTTCCATTTTCTAATTCCTCTACCCAGCAGGGGCATCTTTTCCTAATTTGTGCAAAGGGACTGTGCGGTACAGCCCTGTGTGCCCTGGCTGTAATTAGAAACGTACAGGGCAGGATTCCAAACTACTGTCATCTGGAGACCACAGTGCCTGAATTCCACCATTTAAGCTTTCCCTTGGGTCCCATGGTCATTTCTGATGGTCCAAAAATCCTATTTAAAGTGAAACATCTTCCAGAACAATAACTCCTTAAAAATACTGACACCTTATCACCCTTGTCATTATCATTGGAGCCACTGTTTCAAACCTTGAGTGGATCTGCCTTCATGCTGCCGGGGTGGGGAGAGGGGGGCCACAGGCCATCAGGGTGGGGGTGGGAAGGAGCCCCGGGGTGGGGAGCTGGGCGCTGTGGTGTGTGGCTGGTCACGGCAAAGACCCAGTTTTCTGTCTGCTATCACTATTTTGTCCAAGCCCGACTCCAGCAGAAGGAACCAGCCCACTGGGTCCCTAGTCACAGCCACAGCGGCAAAGGCTCTGATTTACTGGGGAGTGCCACTCCAAGGAGTAGTATGAAAGCCAGTGATAAAGCTGAGCTCCCAGAAAGCAGCTCCATTTTAAGGGAAGGGAGAGACACATGCCAAGGGTGGGATTTCAGACAAGGTAGAGGCAATGTGGAGGAGATCGTGGGGCCCTTGGTCTTCAAATCACACCCCAGAGGCTGCTGCCAGTGTCACGCATGCAAAAGGTCTGCCTTGCATGTGGGGTTCAAGTGACATTCCAGAGGCGGGGCGTCTTGGGCCAGAGCACCCCAGAAGCGGTCCCATGCAAGTGATTGATCAAGACAGTGCTCCCCCTAGGAAGCCTGGAGGCAGTTGGGACAACAGGAAGGGAGGCTGAGGAAGGCGGACAAGGATGTGACCTCAGGCCATGTTTTGGGGGAGGGAGTAGCTTCAGCGGTTGGTGCAGGGACATCTGGGGTGTCAGTTATGCCCTGATGTAAGTAGGGATGCTGGAGCTTTCATATGCTGAACCCATTAGTCACTGGTTAAGTGCAGCCCTGGGAAGGGCTGGACGATGTAAATTCCCTGGCACTTTCGGCTCCCTGGCTTTGCAGCAAAGGGGCAGAGCTGGAGGGCAGGGCGGTCCTCCAGGAGAGAGAGAAGGCACTGGCTATGGGCAGGGAAAGAGCACCGATGCCCGGCACCCACCTCCAGTTCCCCTCGCCCCGATAAACGGGGTAGAAGGTAGCAGGATCTGGGCTGGGCACCTACACTATTTGCTAGATGGGACAGGGGGTGGGCGTGGAATCTTAAATGCCCCCTGCCGCATGGAGGAGTCATTGCTTGGAATGAAAAGTTTTCTAATATTCCAGCCCCCATTTTCTACTCCCCCCGTGCCACAGGAGACATACCATTTGTCCCACTCCCTCCTTGCGGAAGGCTCAAGATCAGTGGACAGATGGACAGGTGGGTTGGCGCTGAGGGCCCCGATGCTTTCTACCTTAGAACCTAGGGCCACCTAGGCTCTCCCCCTTGCTGCTTTTCTCTCTATCTCTCTCTCTCTTTTTTTTTTTGAAAGATCATTGTTCACAAATGAGCTGGATTACTAATGTAATTTTATCCCCCCCCCCAAATCTCACACACATCAGAAAAGGGAGGATTGCAGATACATGTGCTCTGATTTTCAGTCCCATTGGGCCCACGGCTGCATAAATGGAGCTGTTGAAGGTTGTTATAGAACAAAAATTCAGCCAAGTAAATTGTAAAGATCTAATTGGCTTTATTAATCGATTCATGAATCAGGCAGCAGCCCATCCAGCGAGTAGAGGGGAGCGCCAAAGGGCTACAGAAAAAGAAAGGTTTTCAAAGATAAAGAAGGAGCAGAGAAAAGGAAATTGTTCGAGAAGAATCCATTGTTTGAGGCCAGGTTGCCCTCCCAGACGGCACAGAAGGGCTCTAAAATAAACTTCCTAGTGCCGATCAGGAAATTCCCATGTGGACTGGTTATAGTTGACATTCCTGGGGGTTTAAACTGCAGTTAGTTTAGGTATTAAGTTTCGGCTTACTGACTTGGGGTCTTAATGTAAGTGAGGCCATTTTGGGTCTGTGGTTTTCTTTTTTAACAAGGTGAAAGATAGCTCTCCATTTGCCCTGGGTCTTAGTTGCCCCCAAACTCCCCACACAGGTCTATTGGGTTAAATGAATCCCCACCTCCCCCCACCAACTGATGTCAACCCAGACCCTCAGAATGTGACTTTTTTGGGGGGGAAACAGGGTCTTGGCAGGTGTAGTAGGTTAAGATGAAGTCATACTGGTTTAGGGTGGGCTCTATCTCCAGTGTCTCTGGTGTCCTCCTGCCAAGTGAAGAAGAGATAGACACAGGAGAAGACATGAGGATGCAGGCAGATTGGAGCGATGTGTCTGCAAGCCAAGGAACGTCCAGGATCACCAGCACACACCGGAAGCTGGGAGAGAGCCTTGGGATCGATTCTGCCTCAGGCTCCAGAAAGAACCCACCCCGACAGCAACAGCGCCTGCATTTTGGACTTCGGACCTCCGGAACCGTGGAAGAATAAGTTCCTGTTGTCTAAGGTCATCCAGTCTGTGTAATTTGTTGAGGCAGCCCTAGGAAATGAATCCAAGAGCAATCCAGAAGGACTGGGAGGGGCATCAGCGCTTGCCCCCTGGTAGACCCACACTTCTTTCTTTTGGTGGGAGTCCTGAGGGAAAGCTCAACTGAGCCTTCTCGGCGGTACCCTTTTGCCAGAGGCTGGAGAGAACTTAATGCCCTTTAGATTCCCCCAGACCCTGAGACACAGGGACCAGTATAGTGGCTCTGCTTGGACATTTGGATCCGTCAATATATGGAAGTACCTAGCTTCTAACCGGATTTTCTGGGACCCTGGGGGGAGTGTGGGTGTGTTAGGGTTTTCCAAGGAAACCGAACCAATAGAATGTAATGTATATATGTACATATGTGTGATATATCACACGCATACATAGCACACATATAACATACGTCATCTATCTGTCCCTATCTGTATCTATATAACGTATATAACATATATTTAACGTGTGTATCTATATAATATACATAACATATGTATAACGTGTGTATCTATATAACATATAACATATGTATAACATGTGTATCTATATAACATATGTATAACGTGTGTATCTATATAACACATATATAACGTGTATCTATATAACATATAACATATATATAACGTATCTATATAACATATACTGTATACCTATATAACATATTCATGTTATATAAATACAGATAAAGGGAGACAGATAGATTTATTTTAAGGAATTGGCTCATTTGGTGGAGGAGGATGACAAGTCCAAAATCCAAAGGATGGACGGATAGATGGGAGACCCAGGAAAGAGCTGATGTTGCGATTCGAGTCCCAAGATCATCTGCTAGAATTCCCTCTTGCTCAGGGGAGGTCAGTCCTTTGTTCTGTTCAGACCTTCAACTGATTGGATGAGGCCCATCCATGTTATGGGGAGCAATCTGCTTCCATCAAGTTCCACTGATAGAAATGTTAATCTCATCCAAAAACAGAAACATCCAGAATATTGTTTTACTGAATATCTGGACACTTTGGCCCAGGCAGGTAGCCCATAAAATTACCCATCATGATGGGCAAGTATAATGATCTCCACTCTAGAGAAAAGAAAACTAAGACCCAGAGAAGGTGAGTGATTTCCCCAAGGTCGCATAGCAAATTAACCGTGACGAGGAGTTACAAAAAGGGGGTTGGGCTGCCAGTGAAAAAAACGGATTCAATTCACATGCCTTCCGGACGACAGCTTTAAATCTCTGTGGCTCTTACACAGACCCAATGGATAAGGATAAACATATCCCATCAGTATCTGCATTCATATGGTACATTTTGCTTATATAAGGTCATGCAAGGCAGGAAGAACAGAGGCCACCACGAATGAATACCATTTTGTGCCAGCAACCATATTCATGAACATCCAATCTTCTCAATGACACTTGGAAGTGACTATCATTGCCCCCCTCTCATTGAGGAGGAGACGGAGGCTCAGAGCACCGAGGAAGCTGGCTAAAGCCTCACAGCTAATAGCTTGTCTGGTGGCCTCCAGAGTCTGCTCGCTTATCTACGGCCCACTCTCCTTCTCAGCATGACCTGACCAAGTGCTTTGGGCGGTGAACGGCGTCTTCCAGAGCACGGCGCACATATGGCTTCGTCTGGTTCTCGCAACACCTCTGTGATGAGTAGTCACTGGTTCCAGCTTTCAGAGCAGGAGTGGAGGCGTGGAGCGGTTAACTGACTCTTCCAGGGTCACATAGCTAATGGGTGTCTTGCCCGAAGTGGAACTTACTGCAGACCTGACATCCGGGGTAAGAGGTCACAGTTCCACCATTAGTCGAGTGACGACTCTGAGGCACCAGCTTAGCGAATCCTTTCCACAACAGAAATGACGTCGCAGTCGACAAGCATTCAAGATCCTTCAGTGATTTCTTTCATTTACTCCCCCCTACAAAGCCATGAAATAGGTGTAGGTCTGACACTCATTTTACAGATACAGAAACTGAGGCACTCAGAGGTCAAGTAACTTGCCCAAGGTCACACAGCTACCAAGTAAACGGCTCGGATTTTAATGCAGGTAGTTTGACACCAGAGCCCAGAGCCTTAACCAGTGTTCTATGATGTGTTTGTTCACTCATTCATTCAATAATTTATGAAGTGTGCCATATGCCAGGCCCTCTTCTACTGAGGTGACATGCTTTCTTCCTCTGTTTTCCTTTTCCCCCCTACCATTCAGAGATAAATAAGGAGCAGGGATATAAACTCAGCCTTGAACTCTCCCAATTTAAACCTATTGGTCTCCTGGTGGGGGACAAAGACAACAAACAAGCAAACAAAAGCCTTTAGACAGTGGAAGTGTGAGAATAAAATAAATGAAGGCGGTTTGAGGACAAGCCTAGCTGTTGGGAAAGGCCTGTTGGAGGTGGAATCTTTTGAGCAAAGCTCTGAATGACAACAAGATCCAAGTATCTGAGTATCTGAGGAAAGGGTATTCCGGGTAGGAGGAAAAGCAAGTGCAAGGGCCCTGAGGTAGGAATGAGGTGGTATGTTTGATGAGCAGAAGGATGGCCAGAGTGGAGGAGCCTAGTGAAAAATGACAAGGGTCCAAGACGAGATGAGTGAGAAATACAGGTGCCTGGTTACATAATGCCTTCGCTTCAGATGGTCTTGGCGCTGACAGCCATTTTCCCCCTTTCTGTGGCTAGCAGAAGCCTGTTCTTATTTAAATGGCCCTCTCTCTTTATCCCACAAATCAGGGGTTCGTGCTGTTTCACCTAAGCCAGAGGTTGGCCAACTTTGAAGGCCCAGGTCGTAAAGATTTGGGTCTTTGAACATCATGTGCTCTCTGGCGCCACCAGTCCACTAAGCTCCTGTCCACACACACCCTGGAGGTAGAAATCCTGCCTGAAAAAACAACAACAACAACAACAAACTTCCCCTACAGGACTCTTTGTCTGCTTTCCAAAGTACACAAGAACTTAAAATACAGGCACTCCAATGCCTGACATGGAGATGACCCCGACTAGCACGAGAGCAGCCATAGGCAGTGCCTAAATGAATGGGCATCCTGTGTTCTAATAAAACTATTTACACAAGATGACAGAGGGATTGCTGCTGGGATGGGCAAACGGGTCCCTGTAGGAACAAATCCTTGAGAAGGTGACCACCTGTCTCTTCAGCCCCCACAGTGTCCCTTCGCTCTCTCCCTCTGGCGCCAAGCTCTCTACCTTCCAAGCATCCCCGCCAGATGGGAGGAGCCACAGTGTCCTCCTCCTTGGGAGTGATCGCGGTGACTTCATGCCACACGTACTCGTCCCTCCTGGAAGAGGAGCTGCGGAGTGGGCCGTGCCCACGGGAGTAGGAGGGGAGGATCTGGGGTCGCAAGGATTTCCCAAACAAATGAGATGGTGGCCAACACACCAGTGTTGGGCTGTACTCAGGACCCACCCAACTGTCTCCTCGCCACCCACCTTTGGCCTCGTCCCTCCCTAACAAATGAGAGGCCATGGAGAACAGGCAGAAGGCACGAAGGAGGAAGAGAGCCCCTGTCCCCGCTCTGGCAGCTCCTACAGTGAGCCATCCACACATGACAGATGCTTACAGCTTCAGACAATGAAACGCATCATCGCCTTCTATCTTAAGCTGGGGTCATTACCCCTCAGTTCTGCAGAGGCGCATCCAAGGCTTAATTTTTTGTTGTTTGCATATGAGATCATTTCAATTAAAGAGTACTGGAAACACTTCCCTCCATTTCTTTAGCAAACAGAGCCTTATTGCCTCCCACCCCAAAAGCAAAGAAGCCAATACTACAATTAAAAAAAAAAAAAACCACACACACACACACACACACACAAAACAACTCTTCAGCAGAGATGGGCGGGCTGTGGGAGAAAGGACATTTGTACATATAGGGATTTTATCAGGAAAAACACATCTGTGACCTTCTGCTCGAAGTCACTGAGCAGTGGAACTAATTGAAACAACCTAACACAGTGGGATCATCCTTCTTTGCTCCTTGGTGTGGCTCAGGTCTTCTGCCAGTCTGATTTGATGCCAGGGAGACTATTCCATATGGTGGAAGGAAAGTGACTAGGGGACAGGCAGAGCCCCCCCCCAATCACTGGACAGGCACAGCCCCCCCAGTCACTGGGTCACAAGAATCAGGTGGGGTGGTTGCTAAAATATGGATTGTTAAGCTCTGCCCTTGAGAATAGAATCTCCAAGGAAGGGTGCCAGAGAATCAGTGTCTTTAACATTTGCTCCAGGCAGGTGTGGGGAGTTCACTGTATGATGTAAGTGACACACAGGCAGAGCAGGGAGGTTGCCTGGGTTCTGAGAGGTCAGGACCTACAAGTTTGTAAGACGGCAGAGCCCATAAATAAGCAAATACCTCAAGGTCGGAAAAAGAGCTGAAGGTGAAAACGCCCGTTTGTGAAAGGAGAAGCAGACCCATAAAAAGAAGCAGAGACTGGAAGTAGCTGACTCAGCTGAGTGGAGAAAAGCCTCAGAAAGAAGGTACGTGATACTAGGCACATGCAAGATCAAGGAAAAACAATGTGCGAGCAAGAAGGTGGGGCAATGTTAAGAGTAGGCAAGGTAGAACTGGTGATTAAAAGCACACGTGAGTACAAAGAGATACATCATATGACGCAGGGCATATTTGACAGAGAAAATATTTGGTCATAAACATGTATGTAGCCAACAACACAGAGACTAAATACAAGGGCAAAAAGTATTAGAGATGAAAGGAGAATTGCCCCTAAAATAGACAATTCAAATGGAAGATTTTTAGTCCACGCTTTTCAGAATTGGACAGATCCAGTCTATCAAAAAGTTGTCTTGTTTTGGTAGCCACTCACCATATGTGGCTTTTGAATGCTTGAAAGGTAACGAGTTAAGATGTGCTGTAGCAATGAGATATAAATGCTAGATTCCAGAAACCGTTAAAAAAAATGTGAAATACCTCATTAACAATTTTCATATGGATTGTTTGCTAAAATGATCATATTTTGGATGTATCAGGTTAAATAAAATATCATCAAATCAATTTCACATGTTCATTTTTACTTTTTTTGATAATGGCCAATAGAAAATGTAAAATGGCATTAGGTGGCATGCGTTGTATTTCTTCTGGATAGCGCTGACGTCGAGGGATCAAATAATATCAAGTGGCTCTGTGAGGCCCCATCAGCTTCTAGTTCCTGTCCTTGGACTCTAAGTCCTTCTTCTTAGTCCACGTGCATCCTTACACCCATCGGCGCCCACTGGGGCTTGGCGAGTAGGAAGTCCGTTGTGTTTCAAGAAGCGGTAGATCTCGCCCTAACTTGTGACTCCTACTGCAAGAATCTGGGTCTTAGATTTGTTATTTATAAGATAAAAAATAAATCCTACCTGCAGGGTCATTGTGAGGATTACTTGGGAGAGCATACTCTCCCGTTTTCTGAAAAGATAAAATTAAAAATCAGACAGATGAAGGGAGCCCACAAATGTTGCTTCCTGTCCGTGTGCCCCATGCACGTGGAGCTATCAGTGCAAACACTGAGGCAGAGCTCCTCAGGAAGACAAAGCCCGGTGGAGGGTGGTGTGTGGGAATCGAAGATTTCCCACCCTGAGGATTTCACACGGTGGCTATCAGGAGGGCACGAGTCAAGAGGCCTCACACCACCTTGAATTGGGGCCGCTTCTCCTCTCTCAAGTCCTTAGAAACAAGACATTGAACTTTAGGCACTCTTAAGGAAAATTGCAGATGATTGCCATGGCAGATTCCTAGCAAGCTCAAGCCAGAAGGCCCCGAGTAGTCAATAGTAACAGTTGAGATTACCAAGGTGTCCCAGTTTATGTGGAACATTCCTGGTTTTAGCACCGAAAGTCCCACATCCTGGGAAACCTTTCAGTCCAAGCCAACCAGGATGGTGGCACCCCAGGTCCTCACACCCAGGTTTTACAGAACTTCGCATGTTAGAAGAATCTCTATGGGATGTTTGTTAAGATCCAGATCTCTGGGCCCACTTCCTCATTCAGAATCACCAGGGCAGCAGCCGCAAATTGGGACCCCAACATCCCCGGTGGCTCTGATATCCAGTCAGTGTCTGGAACACAAATGGGAACAATTGTTTTGTTATGTGGATGGGGAAACTGAGGTCCAGAAAGGGGCACTTAGGTGAAATTGATAACTTTCTAGGGCCTCCTTCTTCATAATGATTCCAAATACAGTATAAAATGGGCTGTAAAGCAAGTGAAAAAAGGCAACATGCTGATGTCCCCGCCCCCCCCCCGCTCCTGGCCTTGGGGTCTGTTTCATCTATTTTTTTATGTAAAAATCAAGCTGTAGGTGTCCTTCTCCTTGGCTGATGCTCATGGCCCAAACTTGGTCTGTCTCCTGCGTGGTTCATCCCTGGGCAGTGCCATGCCCAGGTGGAGGGCCTGGACCCCACTACCTTGCCATGACAGGTGGTAGCCAAAGCCACAGCTGTTTAGAGGGTTCTGGGTTCTTCTCCCTAACCTGGGAAGCGGGGTTTCTGCTCGGGTATGGGAAGGCCCTTGGACACACTCCTTCCAGGTCCTTCCTGTCACGGGTAATGCCCAAGGGCAGAGCAGTGTCAGGAGCTCTTCCTGTTAGGGAGTGGGGGCTGGTGGTGAGAAAGGTGGGGGGCCCCGGACTCCACGAAGTCTCTGTCGCCACAGGATACCCCGGGGTAAACTTTGGGACCCTTTGGTTACCAATTCAGTGACAAGAGAGCCATCTTTTGCAATAGGCAGACCATTTATTTAAAGTCCATTTCCTGCTCAGTAGTGCTCAGTCAAACCTGATACTCCCATCACCTGAACTCTTCATTGCTAGATCTTTCCTTTCTTGGAAAGGAAACCCCACGTAGCATGGAAAACAACGTGGGTCCCAACTTCAGCATTTCCACCTCCTCGCAAATCGCTTAGCCCCTCTGGCTCTCAGAATCCCCCTGAGTGAAATGGGGTGACAGCACCGGCCCTGCGGCATTGTCGTGAGGATTAAGGGACAATATGTCCACGTTTGAGGCACACAGGAGGAATCCATCAATAATGGTAGCTACATAATCATAATAATATGCAGAAAGTGTCTGGTGTGTATTAAGGGCTCAGCTCCTGCGTTTGAGACAGACTCCACTCCCCGGTGACCCTGAGTCCCCAAGGGAAGATTCTACACGAATAAAAAGAAAGGTATGTCACCCAGAGAGGAGCAAACAGGCAAACGAAGACATCCAGGCAGTTGGTGTTTTCTGGCGGTGAGACCTGCCCTAGTTTATTTTGGCAGCTGTCGCGCCATCAGTATGGAGGGAGAAATGGCAGTCCAACAAATGCACCCACCAAGGAGGGAGGGCTGTTTGGTTCCAGCTTCCAAAGGAGAACCCAGCTGTCCCTGTGGTTGAGATGTGATGGGTCCCAAGATTCTGCTTCTGGTCTTCACATGCTCACCCTCCACATAGAGGGATGTTTCCAGAATAGCTGGGCTGGGAGGAGTTCACGTGGTGGTGCTAAATTCAGGCATAGCCAGCCATCCATGTGCTCGTGATTCTGCAATCTGGACTGGGCAGGGGTTCTGCAAAAGGTCATCTGGAGTCCTTCTGTGGCTGCAGTCCTCTGGCAGTTTGGGACAAAGATCCAAGACGGGCTCTTGGATGTGTCTGGGGCCTCAAGGAGCTTCGGTTGAGACGGCTAAGTTGGCAGGGGGAGGGACTTCTTTCTCCACTTGGCCTCTCGTTCTCAAGGAGACTAACTCCGGCTTTCTCAAGGGGAGTCTTGGGGCAGCAGGAGGCTGTGATTGGAAGCTGCACACCCCTTGAGGGCTCTGGGACTCCCACAAGGTCACTCCCTCCATATTCCGTCAGCCAAAGTGGTCACAGGTCAAGCCAGATTCAAGGAGTGGGGAAATAGACTTCATCCCTTAAAAGAACCCACATTGCAAAGAGTGTGGGTACAGGGGGGAAGTGGTTCATCAGAGGCCATTGTTACAACAGTCTACCATAGCAACACAGGACATTCTCTAGGATTTGACATTTGAGGCCCTGGTCCTCTGGTTCCAATCCCCTTTCATCCTCCTGGTGAGTGTCTGTGCTCCAGCTTCCCTCTCTGAGTGACTTGGACACTTCCCTCCTCTGGGCCCTTGCTGGTGGGTCTGGTTTGACTGGGCTCAGTGTGAACAAGAACACAAGTCCTGGAGTCAGCCTGGAGTCAGGCACCCTGGCTCCACCCCTCACTCCCAGCTGTGTGACCTTGGGCAAGTCTCTCTGCATCTCTGAGCTCCATTTCTTCGGCAGTTAATGAGGAGCACTTCTCTGCCTAATGAACACCTACGTGTTTTTCTATGGTGCATCCTTGGGAAGTTTCCTGTGGATCCTTCCAACCCCCATCCCAAGGAGAACTGGTCACTCCCTTCTTTCATCTCCCAGGGCCTTCCGCAACACCCCAGTTCTGTCCCAGCCCACGGGGACAGGTACACGCACGTCTCTCCCTGAGAGGCAGTTCTTGCCTCTAGGAGTCACATCTCATCACCCTTTTATCTTCAGGGCCTGGAACGTGGTGGGTGCTCTGTATGTGCATTCGGAGAATGAATGAGTGGATGTCTGGGTTCCCAGAGCTCAGGGACACCCTCGTTCACCTAGGACCCATTTCTCTCATACCCCATTGCCACAGAAGAGGAGTAGTAGAAAGACAGGCATCAGGCTTTTGTGCCAGGGATGTGGCCTCTGGACACGTGCTCCAGGGGCGTGATGGCTGCTGTGGCTGCTGCAGCCCCGTCTGCCATCCCTAACTCGGGAGGAAGGGGAGGCACACTCTTCCAGCAGGTTCATGATGCATTACATATTAAGGCACCAAGCAGGAAGGCTAGCTCAGTATGCATGAGATAAACACACATTCCTCCTCTGCACAGAGCCGACATCCCGGCTGCTGTCCGCCAGGTTGGACCACAGCCTGGGGACCAAGGAGGGTGGCTTCAGATGGGCAGGCCCCGCCCTCCTGGCTCAGCAAGAAACACTCCTTGCCGCTGAGACTTCCGGGGCTGGGACNCCCCGGACTCCACGAAGTCTCTGTCGCCACAGGATACCCCGGGGTAAACTTTGGGACCCTTTGGTTACCAATTCAGTGACAAGAGAGCCATCTTTTGCAATAGGCAGACCATTTATTTAAAGTCCATTTCCTGCTCAGTAGTGCTCAGTCAAACCTGATACTCCCATCACCTGAACTCTTCATTGCTAGATCTTTCCTTTCTTGGAAAGGAAACCCCACGTAGCATGGAAAACAACGTGGGTCCCAACTTCAGCATTTCCACCTCCTCGCAAATCGCTTAGCCCCTCTGGCTCTCAGAATCCCCCTGAGTGAAATGGGGTGACAGCACCGGCCCTGCGGCATTGTTGTGAGGATTAAGGGACAATATGTCCACGTTTGAGGCACACAGGAGGAATCCATCAATAATGGTAGCTACATAATCATAATAATATGCAGAAAGTGTCTGGTGTGTATTAAGGGCTCAGCTCCTGCGTTTGAGACAGACTCCACTCCCCGGTGACCCTGAGTCCCCAAGGGAAGATTCTACACGAATAAAAAGAAAGGTATGTCACCCAGAGAGGAGCAAACAGGCAAACGAAGACATCCAGGCAGTTGGTGTTTTCTGGCGGTGAGACCTGCCCTAGTTTATTTTGGCAGCTGTCGCGCCATCAGTATGGAGGGAGAAATGGCAGTCCAACAAATGCACCCACCAAGGAGGGAGGGCTGTTTGGTTCCAGCTTCCAAAGGAGAACCCAGCTGTCCCTGTGGTTGAGATGTGATGGGTCCCAAGATTCTGCTTCTGGTCTTCACATGCTCACCCTCCACATAGAGGGATGTTTCCAGAATAGCTGGGCTGGGAGGAGTTCACGTGGTGGTGCTAAATTCAGGCATAGCCAGCCATCCATGTGCTCGTGATTCTGCAATCTGGACTGGGCAGGGGTTCTGCAAAAGGTCATCTGGAGTCCTTCTGTGGCTGCAGTCCTCTGGCAGTTTGGGACAAAGATCCAAGACGGGCTCTTGGATGTGTCTGGGGCCTCAAGGAGCTTCGGTTGAGACGGCTAAGTTGGCAGGGGGAGGGACTTCTTTCTCCACTTGGCCTCTCGTTCTCAAGGAGACTAACTCCGGCTTTCTCAAGGGGAGTCTTGGGGCAGCAGGAGGCTGTGATTGGAAGCTGCACACCCCTTGAGGGCTCTGGGACTCCCACAAGGTCACTCCCTCCATATTCCGTCAGCCAAAGTGGTCACAGGTCAAGCCAGATTCAAGGAGTGGGGAAATAGACTTCATCCCTTAAAAGAACCCACATTGCAAAGAGTGTGGGTACAGGGGGGAAGTGGTTCATCAGAGGCCATTGTTACAACAGTCTACCATAGCAACACAGGACATTCTCTAGGATTTGACATTTGAGGCCCTGGTCCTCTGGTTCCAATCCCCTTTCATCCTCCTGGTGAGTGTCTGTGCTCCAGCTTCCCTCTCTGAGTGACTTGGACACTTCCCTCCTCTGGGCCCTTGCTGGTGGGTCTGGTTTGACTGGGCTCAGTGTGAACAAGAACACAAGTCCTGGAGTCAGCCTGGAGTCAGGCACCCTGGCTCCACCCCTCACTCCCAGCTGTGTGACCTTGGGCAAGTCTCTCTGCATCTCTGAGCTCCATTTCTTCGGCAGTTAATGAGGAGCACTTCTCTGCCTAATGAACACCTACGTGTTTTTCTATGGTGCATCCTTGGGAAGTTTCCTGTGGATCCTTCCAACCCCCATCCCAAGGAGAACTGGTCACTCCCTTCTTTCATCTCCCAGGGCCTTCCGCAACACCCCAGTTCTGTCCCAGCCCACGGGGACAGGTACACGCACGTCTCTCCCTGAGAGGCAGTTCTTGCCTCTAGGAGTCACATCTCATCACCCTTTTATCTTCAGGGCCTGGAACGTGGTGGGTGCTCTGTATGTGCATTCGGAGAATGAATGAGTGGATGTCTGGGTTCCCAGAGCTCAGGGACACCCTCGTTCACCTAGGACCCATTTCTCTCATACCCCATTGCCACAGAAGAGGAGTAGTAGAAAGACAGGCATCAGGCTTTTGTGCCAGGGATGTGGCCTCTGGACACGTGCTCCAGGGGCGTGATGGCTGCTGTGGCTGCTGCAGCCCCGTCTGCCATCCCTAACTCGGGAGGAAGGGGAGGCACACTCTTCCAGCAGGTTCATGATGCATTACATATTAAGGCACCAAGCAGGAAGGCTAGCTCAGTATGCATGAGATAAACACACATTCCTCCTCTGCACAGAGCCGACATCCCGGCTGCTGTCCGCCAGGTTGGACCACAGCCTGGGGACCAAGGAGGGTGGCTTCAGATGGGCAGGCCCCGCCCTCCTGGCTCAGCAAGAAACACTCCTTGCCGCTGAGACTTCCGGGGCTGGGACAAAACGGGGTTCAAATCTGAGCTTCGTCACTCAGTGGTTCAAACCTGGGCTAATCTCTCCTCTCTGAACCCTCCATTTGTTCATCTGTAAAATGGGGATCATGGTAACTCTCTGGATGGGCCACTGTGAGGATTAAATAGGGTAACATATGTGGCGTATGACGGGCACCTGGTTTTTCCACTGCTCCAAAAACCTCAGATTCTCTGATCTGCGATCACTGCTCTGGCAGATAAATTATTCCATAAAATAAGTAACTGAACTTGTTAAGTGCCTTCCTAGAGCCTTAACGAAGTTTATTGGATTTGGGGAAAGAGCAAAGTGTGGGTGCTGGGAGGTGGCTAGGTTCACTCACTGGGCACTAAATATCAGTGCTAATAACATTGGAGCTAACAGATGAGCATTTAACGTGAGCCAGGGACCGTCCTAAGCATTTTACGTACATTCCTTCAGTCTTGCTAACCATGCTGTGAGGTTGGTGTCCTGTTGACTCTAGTTCTAAAGAGGAAGAAACTGAGGCCCAGAGAGGGCTGAGCACCATCCACAGTTATGCAGCCGGTAAGGGGCAGCGCTGCGACTCAAACTCAGGTGGTCTCGCGCCACCGCTGGGGCGGGGGGTGGGATGGGGCTCTGAACCTTGAGGCTATCCTGCCTCCGAGCGGCTCATTCTGGTTTACCAACCTGATGGCATTTACAGCTAACTATGTGGTAGCAAATGACAGTGACAAGAGCACCCAGTGCTTGCAGAGCACTTGACCACGTGAATGCACCTCGCCGGGGCGTGTCTTTGAATTGTTACAATAGCTGTAGGAGGCAGGACTATGATTTCCATCTTACAGACGAAGAAACGGAGATAAGTGAACAGGATCTCTGCCAAGGTGGAGCAGGATGGATGGTGGAGTTGAGATCCAAATGTTGGCAGAGCCCACCTTCAACCATCGTGTCCTCACTACACGTGGAGAATGGTACAGGTGCACGAGTATTCGAAACCGCCCAAGCTTCGTCCTGACGTGTGGTCATTCAACCGCTGTGGCTCCATTCCAAGACAGTGCGCAGGGCAGCTGAGTCGACCTCACGGTTCCCCACCCAGCCAGCAGCTCCGCAAGGGCAAGGGCAGGTCTCCTTCCTGAGCCCCCACCCCCCCCCTTTGCTGCTCCTGCCGGATGCCTCAGCATCATGCCCTCCTTCCCTTCACCAGAGGGTCTCCCTGGGGCAGGACTTAGCCACCTGAGTCCACGGGCCTCCAGAAGGTAATCTGGAGAGGGTTCAGGGGGTCCGAGAACTTGGAAGGGAAAAATCACATCTCTGCGTTCACTGATCTCAACCGAAATTGAGCATGTCTTTCAACTGAATGTCACCTATAGAAATCACAGATAAACTCCTCTTACATGATGGAGTCGCAGATGCCTTGAAATACTGCGTATGCCTATCACCACTTCGAAATCACGGCGCTTATTAGACCTGCCGTGGGATCTTATTATTGAATGTTTTAATAAAGAAGCCTGTCTATTGCTAAATTGTAAAGCTGTGTTTTTAATATTTTGATACTATTTTTAATGTAATCAGTACACTTTCTAATCCTATATATTTTTATCGGATGCATTGAAAAACAATATTCCCAGGGGTCTATAGTCTGCATCAGACTCCAAAGAGTCCCCAGCTCATGAAATATTTATAGCAATTCTTCGAGGTAGGACTCTGTTATCGTCTCTCGTAATTCCCATTTTACAGAAGATATAACTCAGGCACAGAGAGGGCAAGAACACTGCCCAAGGACACACAGTTAATAAGTGGAGAGCAAGGATATGAATTCGGGGCAATCTAGACCAGAGGCTACCCTCTTGGCCAGCACACTTGGTCAGGCCCCCTCGGTGCCCAGGGAGGCTTCCAGTTCATTCTTCATTGGAAGGCAATCTGCTTTATCTCTTGGCAAACTCCAAAGGACCCCGAACATCTTGAGGGCTGGGGCTGGTTTTATTCTCTCTGAATCCCTGGGGCCTGACCCAACGCTGAGCTCGGAAAAAGTTCTAAATAAAAGTTTTTGAATGAATGTGTTTCTGACCCATAATGTGTCATACATTGTTGAGCAAAGACCCTCTCTTCCTGCCAGAATCTTTACTGCATTAACAAAAAGGCCCCAAACCAAATAATCCATCCACATTTTATAATGGCATTAGTACAGAGTCATGCGTTTTTATAGCACTTTTGACGTTGCCAAGAATTTTTATATCCCTTTTGACTTGAACCTCGAGTGTAAATTAGTCTGGACAGGAATGAGGTACCTAGTTTCACAGAGAAGTACATGGAGGCTCCCGGCGATTGCTTCCAGGCAGTAAAGCACAGGGGCGAAGGGCGGAGGCAGGGAGCCCAGCAGTGGCCGGGGTTCATGCCGAGCTCGGTCATTCCCTGGCTGACCTCGCAAGAGCTTCACTCTCTGAGCCCAGTGACCTCACCCATAGAACGGGGACGGTGATAGCTGCCGTATGAAATTGCTGTCAGGATTACATGAGGGGTTGCATGCTGCCTGGAACAAGTTTCCAGTACACTGTAAGGATACAGTCAACAGTATTGGTCCCCCAAGATCAGCGGAAGGATGTTTCGGTGTTGGTGTCATCACGGGGCAAATGCACTTGAGATCGTGGACTGCAGCAAAGCCGCAGTTACGTTCTCGTTCCAACTCAGCCACAAGCTCCGGAATAAAACCCTGTCCTTCTCTGGACCTTGGTTTCCTGATCCACAAAATGGGTAGGGGTGGGGGGAGGGAGGACAGGCTCAGGATGAATGGGCTCAGAGTCCCTTCTTCATATGAGAGTCTGTGCAGAATCAATTTGAGAAACAAAACTGGGAGCTGCCCTGCGTAGAGACAGAGTGGGACCCCTCACCCCAAGGAGCTCTTGGGGCACTGCTTGAAGTCAGCTAGAACAGCTGGTTTCGCTGGAGCTCAGCACAAGTGAGTAAGAGCCGGATTAGACCTGCAGACCTGTCCGGTTGGGCGGGAGGAGAGAAAATGGAAGGCGTGTGTGCAAGGTAGGGGGGCAGTTAGCAGATCTCAGGGTCTTTAGACGGGGAACCTTCTGAAGGTAACCCAGTTTCATCCATGTTCAAATTTCTCCACCCAACTCTTCAAGTGTGTCTTTAAGGAGAGTCAGCATGTCCCCCACACGTCCTCCACCCTCCACCCCAGCCCTGAGCTGTTCCCTTCTTTCCTCTGATTGTAACTCTCGTGATGATAAACCTTGAAGATTCCTGAGAGCGAACATTCGTGCAAAAGGCTGACGACCCAGGGCCTCTGCCAGGGGACGCTCTTGGGAGCAGCCAGTGAGCTGAGCTGGTGGAAGCCCCCTCCTACAGACGGGTCCATGAGCCCCCCATATACATGGTCTCCAGGACCTCACATTGTTAAACCATGGCAGGGGAGACTGGAACCACGTGGGAGAAGGTGACAGGGTCAGCCCAGGCCCTAACGATGCTCGGGAAAACCTATCGAGGAGATCTTCTTCCCCAAATGACTTTCCTCACATGAAATTGTCTTCTATTATTGCTGGAAAAGGGGTTTTTAAAAGAGGTTAACATGCGATTTAATGAATATAAAGTAATAATGTTCCTTGTATCAAATTAAAATTCTAAGACTGCCCCATGAAACAAGTGCATTATGAGTATCCAACATTATGTATTATTATTATTGGCCTGCTTGATTGCCCTACATACTTGGGAGTAAAAGACACAGCTCCGAGCCTTGCATTTGAATTGGCAAGCGTCACCCTCAGAATGAGAATCTGGGCAGATCAGAAGCATGCCCACCTAGCTAAGGAAGGTCCTGGGATATTAATGTGTCTGCTCATGATAAAGGAGAAGGATAAGGGGACAGAGAGACAACAGCCTTGAGCCCCTGGAAGCAGCAGAAAGAGAAGGGTATGTATGAATTTGGATTCTAGTGACTCTATCCTTATGCTGTGTGACTTTAGGCAAGTCACTCTACCTTTCTGAGCCTCTATTTCTCCACATTATTATATAGTCTGGATAATAACACTCTAAGGATAAACAGAGGTTACAGATGTGACAGTGCTTTGGAAACTCTAGTGGGGTACTGAGTTCTGGGGATTGAGGATAATGGAAAGGTCTTTATGATGATTTCTTCCCTAGTCCCACTGCTGCCCTAACTTCTGAAGCTTGGCTGCCGTCTATGATATTTAATAATAGTCCCCCACGCTTACAAAGCACTTAGTAAGGACCTGGTATTATTTCACTCCGTCCTACTGTAACTTTAGGTGCTAAGAATTATTATTAACTCCATTTTATAGAGTAGTAAATAGAGGCTCAAAATGGCTCATAAGCCGCCCAAGGCCACAGGACCAGCAAGTGGCAGGGATTTAAACCCAAGTCAGGAGACTTTAAAACCTCTTAGTTCGTCTGTTACATCTGCCTCTAAAATATGCCTGACAAGCTGCTTCCAAACTGCGTTTGAACACCTCCAGGGACGAAGGGCTCATTACCACCCTCGTCCCTCTCCTCACAATGAGTGCTCTCCCCTGACACATAAAGCATTATTACGGTGATATTATTATCTGTAAAACAGAGTGATTGGGGTAGATGCTCTCTTAAGGTCTATTCCAGAAACATCGCTTGAAGAGCACGAGCATTTACCGACAAAGCCAGCCTGGCTGCGGAAGAAAGGATTAAACACCTCCGTATGAAAATGGAACACAGCGAGTAAGAGGTGTGTGTGAATGGGGGCAATTAATCCTCTTTTGCCGATCATTGTAAAAAAACATTTGCCGGAGAGGAGGCATTATTCCCTGCAGACGCATGGTGCGATTTTGAAATATCTCCACAGAAGGAACAGTGAAGGAGGAAATACAAATCTATTAAATGTGCAAGGCAAAAGAAAAAGGGGCTTCCATAAAAGGGTTTCTAAACCATATCAAAGGCTTCTGGGGTCAGGGAGGGCTGTCGGAACACTACCAATTAGAGCTAAATGGGAAACCGGCTTAAATCTCAAAATTAAAGATGGAGAGCAGCAATTAACCTGTCTTCTAACAGAAAACATAGCCCTTAATGCTCAGTGTAATTTAATATTTCAAAATTATGACCACAAGCATCTAAGCCGCCTGTTCGACAATATAAAACAGACAATAAAAATCTCAGTGGGGCTTTGGCTATCCTGGGCAAAATGGCGGTGGAGTCCCCGGGCAGAGGTTGGCTCTGAGGTCACAATGGCTGGCTGGCCCGGACACAGTTAGAACCGGCCCCAGGACACGAGTCTGCAAGCTCAGCTCTGTTTTCCAAAGACCCATTCTCTGGCCAGCGGGAAGCTTTTGATTTGTGTTTCGGGGGCTTTCATAGGGTGGATTATGCTGATGGGAGTGGAAAGGAGCCCCCACCCCCTGCTTAGAGGGCCCACAGACTTTTCCAGCAGATTTCTCCAAAGCAGTCCTTCTCCACCTTGTGGGGCTTTGAAAATGCCTCACCCCCGGGGCTGCCTACCAAGACAGGACATCAGTACTTTGGGAAGCGCCCAGGTAAGTTTCGCTGGCACCCAGGCTTGAGAACCACTGCTCTGAAAGACTGTGGCCCACCAAGGAAGAGCAACGGATGGATGTCTGGACCACGGTCAAGCCTTGATTATGCCAGAAGCACCAGGATGATGCCTGCCATGCCAACCGTGAGCTGTGCAGATGAGGAAATGGGCCCAGAGCAAATTTTCCTCCTGGCAGGAATGGGGAGCTGACTAGATCAACCGCATAGAATTCAGCCCCTGATGAAGTTTTGGAGCCTAAAACCAGGCATATAATACCCATGGCTGAGAATGTAGGCTTTCAGGGACACTCCGGATGTGTGAGGCCCCTGTGGGTGACTGACCTTCCCTAAGGAGAGTGGAGCTAAACCTCCCCCCCACCGCCCCCATCTGGAGCTTTCCCAGGGCTCTGCCTGGCTTCCCCATCATTCTCCATGAATCCTCTCCCACTGCCTGGGTAGCAGTGCGGGGCACTGGGAAGGTTCTCGACTCTGCAGACAGACGGATGAGCCACCATTTAATGAGGGATCTTGAGCCAGGAGCTCCCCTCTCTGAGCTTGCTCGGTTTCCTCATTTATAAAACACCGATAATGATAGGACTCCCAGGGCTCGTGTAAGGAGGGCCTCAGCTCTTCTCTGCGGGCCCCCAGCGTGCTGTCTGGCACACTCAGCCACATATGCGACTTCACAGATGCCCCTTCATAGACCCGCTCTCAACATGTTCCGTGTATGTGCTCTCCTGCCCACACCCCGCGCACCCCCCGCTCTTCCCTGCCTCCATGCTTTTGCCCCACGAGGTGCGTCCCCCTGGAGTGCCTTTCCTCTTGGTCCATCATGTCCTGTCCAACCCTACATTATTCACCCTCATCCTCGGTTAGGTGATAGACCCTACCACTTTTTCCTCTTCGCTTCTTCTCCATTCTAGAATTTAGGTTTTAAACTCTCCACCAGGACTGCTCTCTCCTCTGACCATTTACCTTACCTGCGTCCCAGGCCCCTACTTGGCAGGGACCACTGGCTGCCTGAATCACACCATGACTCCCACCTACACTGAGCATTCACTGAGCGTCTGTGTGACATTCCATCTCCTGGGGGCCAGGGTAAAGTCTCAGAGAAAGCAGGTGCTTTGGCACTCATCTTCCCAGCAAACCAATAAGTTCTATTAGTAGCCCCACTCTAGAGATGAGGAGACAGGCATAGAAGTTAAGTCACTTGCCTCAAGTCAGAGAGCTGGTTCAGAGCTGGGGCTTGAGCCCGGCAGGCTCGCTCCAGAGTCCTGGCTCTTCACCGCTTTGGGATACTTCCTTGCAGAGTGAGATGGGAATAAATAGAAGGGAGAGAAGAAGGACCAGGGAGGCTGGGTTCTAGAGACACTGTGAGCCCTGGCGGGGGCAGGGAGACTCGTCAGCATTAGGGAGCTTCAAGGAGGCCACATGAGCACAGAGTGTCCTTTCCTATCACTGTCTGTGTGGGCCATCAGGGACAGTCTCAGAGGTCACTGATAAAGCATCCAGTGACACTCTGATGCCCGGACACGGCCCAGCCCCCCTCCAACCTACCTGAATGGGTAGATAACTGAGTCCTACAGTCTAGGACGCTTGTGAACTTTCCCCAACCAGAAGGCAGGGCCCTGGGCATCCAGAGTGATGGCGGTGGCATGAAGAAGGGGAAGACCACAGCCCAGCCGAGGTTAGACTGAAAGAAGAAAGAACAGCTGGAAACCTCCTGTCTAGCAGGGCTGGCGTGAGACACAAGCATAACATACCACGGGGCCCGTGATCCGGGGGGCCGGGGCTCTGCTGTAGCAAAGCCGCACTCCTCCCCTCGTTTCTCACGGCCGGGCTCCGCGGCCTCCTCTGACACCCCTGGCACTGTTCTTCCTGCCCACAGCCCTTCTGATGCCTCTCTATGACGACAGTGTCCTCTCTGCCTTATGCTTAAGCTCGGTCCTGGAGACCGCGCTCTGCTGGAAGACGGGTCCTCTCTTACTCGTCTCGGCCTTCCCCGTGCCATCCCCCAGCACGCGCCCAGCAAGACCCCAACGCGCCAGGTTGCCTACAGGGATGGTGCCCCCTGCTAGGCAGCTGAGCTGAGCCCAGCACTGCTCCCATGAAGTCTCTTTCCCTATGCCCTCCCCCCATCACCTCCCTGAACAACAGGCTCCTCTCTGCTTCTGGCCATCCCGTCTCCACCACGGTCATTAGCTGGGGGTCTCAGGTGAGTCACCTAGCTCCCCCGTCTATAGAAGGGGACAATGGTGCCTGCCTTCCAGGGGCACGGAGGATACAATGAGCTGCCGTTTAGAAGGAGCCTAGCCCAGGGCCTGGCATCAGTGGCTGAAAGGGGTCCTCTGCAGAAAGGGGTTTCCCAGACAAAACCAGAACGGGAACAGTTTCAAAACTCAGAGTGATTTTAGGCCCAGAGAACGAAATGCTCAGAACAGAGCACAGAGCAAGGTCTGCTCCATGGAGCGGGGAAGGAAAGCACTAGTCTTTTTTTGTTCCCCCAAGGAAAACATAAGCAGTTGGGATTTTCCAGTGCTTGCCTTCCTTAACACTCAGCGGAGGGTCGGCTTCTGCTGCTTGTAACCTTAAAAAAAAAAAATTTAAAAAGACAAGACAGAATACTCCTCCAGGTGTTTTTCCAATTCCTGGGACAGCCCTTTGGGGTTTGTTTTTATATTCACAAGTCCATGCCGTTCTCCTGGCAATGCAGAGGCGGGCGAACAGGATCCTTTTCCTTGTTCTATAGATCAGTAAGTGGGGACCCAGAGAGGTCAAGACACTTCCCCTGGTCACCCAGCTGGTGAGTGCTGGGCTGGGGCTTGTGCCCTCTCACCACCGACTGGTAACTTCCTCATTGGGTCCTGAGGTTTCAGGGGTTCTGGGGCCGGGTGGGGAGGGAGTGTGGTGGGGGGAGAGCAAGCAGGTTTCCAGCTATTTCCCACTCTTGTGTCTCTCACCAGCTATAGCGATTGCAGGCACAGAGCAAAGCCCTCGAAGGACTATCTAGAAAGCGAGAGGCGTGGCATGGGGGGAGACTGGGAGATTCACACACGGGTTAATTTCTTGCTCCTGTTACACGTTAGAGTCACTTGTCCCTCTTACACATATCAGTTAGGCTTCCACATTGACTTCTTTTGAAGAAAGGGATAAACGGCTTAAAAATAATTGGAAACCAGTGCACCCAACCAAGTCCAGTCTGTGGCTTCTTGTGCCTACCGGGTTGGCTTGTGATCAGGTGGTTTTCTGTGCGTGCCACGGTGATACAAGGAAACTCAGAAATCTGGAAGAGGCTGCACAGGGGCAGAGGGGCCAGCGTGGGGGGCGGGGCAGTGCCTCTTCGCTGAACCGGAGTTTAGAGTCTTCCGCTCTGAAGACATGAGCAAGGGTGGCCTTAACGTGGGCAAGACCCACGTGGCTACCTCCTAGGGCAAAATTCCAGGGAAGCTTCTGTGAGATCTAGGCCCAGTCTGAGGGGCGGGGCCGTGCAGGCAGGTCCACTCCTGATTCCATGGTCCCGATCCTGATCTCTGACCTGTGGGCCGGACTGAGACATTTTCCCTCATCCAAGCAAAACACGTCAGACTTGGGCACCTCGGGTCACCCTGGGGCGGGCGATCTGGCAGGGCAACTTAAGACAGGCAGAAGTTTAAGGAAGTCTCTGAAGTCGCTCAGACATCTGCAGAGACTAAAACAGCAATTTCCTCTTGGTGGCGGGACATGGTGTTCCCGGAGGAACACGTGGCCCCCAGGTGCTCATGGGCAACCGCGGTCGTCCCTGACCCTCTTCCTGCAGCTTGGCCCTGCTCAGAGCCAGAGTGAACCTGCCTGGGCGTCGACAGTTCCCACAGTAGTAAAGGCCAGGGCTGGGGTCACTGTGACTTACTGAAGACAGGGTCCATGCCCCTGAAGAGCAGGGGACATGCCAGGAATCTCTGTCCTGCTAGGTTCTGGAAACAACGACTACAATAGACACAGCGCTCTACATGCATTACCTCGCTGAATCATTACCACCTACCACCCAGTGTAAGTTGAGACCTGTTTCTAGCTCCATTTAATAGATGGGGACACTGAGGTTCCAAGAGGTTGAGCCAGACAGGAAGTGGCAGAGCAGATCTGATGCCCCAGCCCTTACTCTTGACCAAGCTCCGTTGTCCAGACCCAGTGTATCTGGAGTAGTGGGACCCCACCCCCACTGAGGGCTCCTGCCTTAGTTTCTCTGCACCATACATACTGAGTGGGGGCAATGCCCCCCTCCCCCACTCAGGGAGCAACAACTGATCCTGGGAGGAGAGGTACAAAAAATCTTACTTTTTAACGTATAAAGTACCCATACAATACATAAGCAGTTATATAGCATATCCGTAGTATTAAAAGTTCCAGATGGTGGTGGGGAGTCCAGTTAGAAAAAACATGCCCGGAACATAGTAGGTGCTCAGCAAACGATCTTTCCCCCCTTCACTGCCGACCGGAGCCAAATGGGAATTGGTCCCGTTGCGATCTTTGCATATCAGCCCCAGTCTCAGCCAGTACCCCCCCAGTCCCACCCAGTCCACCCTCACTCTGTTTGCCCTTGTGGCTGAGGCCCCAACAGGCTCCACACCACAGTCTTTCTTGCATTAGGACCCAGGTTCACCCCCCAACATCCCTGGTTCCTCCTTGGAGGCCCCGGCTCCCCAGAGTTGCCTGTTGGGACTTGTTATAGGTTAAGCAGGTACAGGCTTAGCTCAGCTCAAATGAAACTTGAACACTTCAGGTCCTTGTTGTCAATTCTCTCAACACAGGGAAAAAGGTAATTGTCAATTAACGAGCCCATCAACTGAGGCAGGAGGAAAATCAATAACACGGACCAATACGGAGCGTTCTAATGCCAGTCAGGATTCCGGGAGCAGAAGCCTTTCAAACAGGTACACGGAGTAATTGGCTTCTCCCTTGTGACCCGTCCCGCGGACTCTACGACTCTCCAATTAACATGTACTGTTGACAGGCGCACAATTATTTGGGTTCACTGTGCCCCAGCCAGTGTTTGTTCAATCAGAACTTGCAAATACATGGAAAGTGCACAGAATAGCAAATGCAGGATGGCTCTGGGGGAAACCAAACAGCAAGTGGGTCTTAAAGGAATCTTAGACTTGGGATTTCTCTTCCAGGGAGCTGCCCCGAGTCTCAGCTTGGATACTGGCCAACAGCCCCGTTCGGGCCAGCCCCTGACTGGACCTGTCTCCATCCCCACTGAGGAACTCAGAGGGGGCTGCCCATGGCTTGGCAAGTGCCATCCCCCATGATCCATCAGAGAGAAGGTGCCTATCTTCCTTTGCAAAGAAGGAGCCTTCTGCCCGGATGGCCATTTCTCATCTCTTCCACCTGGATCATTGTGACCCATCTAAGTCAGCCTCCAGATCCTCAGGGATTCTTCCTCGATCTCCCCAGGCTAGGTCAAAGGCTCTTTCCCTGGGCACCATAGCCTCCTTGGCTTGCTTCTTCCATAGCACTCACACCACTGGGTTACCCTACAGATTTATTTCAGTTTCTTTCACAAAAGAGTGAGCCCTTTGATGTCAGAGACTAAACCTCTCTGAACATCAGCACTAGCACAGAAGGTACTTAGTAAATGGTTGTTGGATGAATGTATAGGCAGGCAGTGCAAAAAAGAGTAGATGGATGGATTTGTAATGCATGATAGAACAGGTGGGGAAATGGAGAAACTGGTACAAAATGAAGATGGATGGGAGGGTAGAGGATAAGTGGGGGGATACATGGGGGTTGGGGGGTAACGGATGGGAGGATGGCTAAAAAGATGGATGGGAGGTTGGATGGATGGTGTTGGGCAGTGTTTGGAGGGCACGGAAGGATGTACAGATGTACAGATGATTGGGTGGGTGGACAGACGGATGGTTGGAGACTCAGCAAGGGAATGAATGGATGGACAAGTTAATGGGTATGCAGATGAGCGGATGGATGGGTGGTAAAGAGGAAGGGAACGGAAGGAGGGTTGGGTACAAGAATGGATGCTCTATGCCAAAGGGTAGCAGATGGAACTATTGCAAGGAACCCTCCTCTGAACTCACCCCCAGGGTGTCAGAGACCGCTACCTGCCGCACTCTTCATACATCCAGGTTTTAAGGCTCCCAATGGGAAATCCTATTGGCTTCCCCACTTCCAAATACCTAGGCCTGCTCCTGCTACGGCTCCTGACAGTTCTCAAGCCAAGCTGTTTTCTGAGGGTTCTCGTGGGACTGACCGACTGGTAACTCGCTCCCTGTCCTCCTTTCGCAGAGCCAGGACCACGGCCCAGGCAGACTCTCCTCCTAGATGCTGACACCCATGGGCCTGGTCTGAGTCTGCTGGGACTCCAAGTCTGCACTTGGGCTTCCAATGCTCCACCTGAGGCAGCAGGACTCAGCTTTGCCTCTATGACTCCTTTTATGACATGTAATTACCCTCCGCCTTCCAGGAAACCAAGAGAATTGACCGAGCATTTACTATGTACCACACTCTTGGCACTTATTATCAGATTTAATCAGCATCACAAACTTAGAAGGTAGAGTGTAATTATCTCTGCTTTATACATGAAGTTAAGGGCTCAGCGTCACAGAGAGCAAGTGGAGTTAGGATTGGAACCCAGTCTCGTACTCCAAATTCCAAGGCTCTTTTTACAACCTCAACATTCTTGGGGTCCTCGGAAGAGGATCCCATCCCATTTCCAGGGGGCAGGCAAATCCTGGGACTGTGCCAGGATTCTGGACTCCCCAAAATGCCTCTGGGGATAAAATTATATTTCTTATTGATTTTATGTTAGAACAACTTGGCTAGAAGAAGATCTGTTTATCGGTTCAAAGAGTTGGACCATTGGCTGCCACCTCCCAACCTTACTCCATATGATGGTGAAGAAATTAGGCATACACTCCTTTGGCCGCCAAGGATACCACTATCTGATGTGACATCTCCCCAGTGGGAATGGTCCCGGTACCGGTGAAGCGGGTGAAACAGCCCTTTTCCGCCCCATCTAGGGTTGGCAGCTAATCCTGAAATCAGCTTGTGATCCACACTTAGGGCTCCTTGGGTCTTAAGTGGGACTCTTGAGAACCAGAAGCCTTCAAGAATCATGGATGAATCCTGAACAGTGGGGTTCCAGATGTCACCCAGGAGCCTCTCATCTTGTCCCATGTAGGTAGTCTGACACACCCCTGCACAGGCAGATTCTCTTCCCTGAGCAGACTAGATGCTTTTGGAGATGATTGCTAAATATCTAAAATTTTGGAGTGCTACATGATGTTCAAAGTACCATGTCATTGGGTCCTCAAAATAGCGCCAGTATAAGAAAAAAGAAATTGCAGACTAATCTCACTTACAAAATTGGACAGGAAATTCTAAGTAAAATATTAGCTAATGGAATTCAATGAGTCGTATTTTAAAGTACATCACGATCACGTAAAGTTTAGCCTAGGAATGTAGGATTATCTCAATAGCAGAACATTTATGTAAGATAGCACGCTAACAGACTACAGGAGAAAAATCAGAGTATCATCTCAAAAGAGGCAGAAAACACAATGTAATTCAACACATATTCATGATTAAACAGAAACTCGTGGTGAAGTAGGGGGAAAGGGACTGTTCCTACTGTGATAACGTGTGTCCATAAAAAAAATTTAAGCAAATATTTTACTTAATGATGAAGCTTTAGGCATAGTTTCATTAAGTCAGGAACAAGACAGGGATGTCCTCCATCATGGACTCTGTTCAGCATTGACCTGAAGACCCTAATCAACGCAATCAGGAAAGAAGAAATTAGCAAATTGTGTAAGAACTGGAAAGAAGCAAAACTGTCTTCATTTACGTTTCTATATAGAAATTCCCAAAGAATCTACAATCTTCTAGAATAAGTAAGAGAGTTCACTGCAATTGCCCAATACAATTTCAAAATCTAGATATCAGCTATGTCCCCATTCATTCTTAGTAATCAATTCAAAACTCTTAATAGGGTGGGGGACTTGGAGGTTGGAGGGTAGAGCCCCAAATACAAAAGAAGAGAAGATGCTTCCACTGAAGACCAGGTCTAGTGGGGATGCAATTACCATCACTCTTTCTCCCTGGTACCCTTCCTGGGGAATATCTGTTCACCTGTTGTGGAATGCTGAACTTCCATTTGGGTTTTGGAATAGCCATTCCTAGTGGAGGGCTCTAACCTTGCAGAAGATGAGAGGGCATCAGCCAAACAAAGATATAGCATCTCTCTCTTGGAAGTATATTTCACATAGTGTTATATTCATTTCAGATGTACACTATGATTCAACAATTCTATACATTTCTCAGTGCTCATCAAGATAAGTGTACTCTTAATCCCCTTGATCTATGTCACCCATGTCCCCATTCACCTCCCCTCTGGCAACCACCAGTTTGTTCTCTGTATTTAAGAGTCCGTTGTTATGTTTGTTTTCTTCTTTGTATGTTTGTTTGGTTTCTTAAATTCCACATACGAGTGAAATCGTATGTTTTGTTTCTTAAATTCCACATATGAGTGAAATCGTATGATAGTTGTCTTGCGCTGTCTTTCACTTAGCATTATACTCTCTAGGTCCATCAATGTTGCTGCAGATGGCAAGAATGCATTCTTTTTTGTGGCTGCGTAATATTCCCTTATATAGATAGATAGCTACCATATGTTCTTTATCATGGCATATCTTTTTTTTTTTTAAAGATTTTATTTATTTATTCGACAGAGAGAGAGACAGCCAGCGAGAGAGGGAACACAAGCAGGGGGAATGGGAGAGGAAGAAGCAGGCCCACAGCAGAAGAGCCTGATGTGGGGCTCGATCCCATAACGCCGGGATCACGCCCTGAGCCGAAGGCAGATGCTTAACCGCTGTGCCACCCAGGCGCCCCTATGGCATATCTTTTTAACATAGCTGCCAGATGGCAACTTAGAAACCCTCTTTCAGTTTTTGCTTACATGTGGGAGCCTGCCTTTTGGAAGACAACTTGCTTCTGGCCCTTTCTAGCCCTCTCCTCATGGAACCAAAGGATTTTTGCATTCTAAGGGAAGTCAGAAGCCATGTCCTTTGTCACCAGAGAAGCTAAAGCACAAAATAGTGAAGGGATGGACCCAAGTCCCTACAACCAGGAGCAGCTGAACCCGGATTATACACCCACCTGTCTCCATCCACGGGGGTGACTCATTCAGTGCACACTCACGTGCACGCACTGGGTACCAAGCACTACACTAAGCCCTGGGGTTGCAGTTGTGATTAAGACAGACCCTATTCCTGCTCCCTTAACCCTCACGTCCTGTAGAGAAGACAGCCACGAATGAATAATTGGCATTAGTAAAATGCACACAAATAAAGAAATTAAGTGAACAAAAATAAAAACTGGGAGAACAGCAAAGGAGACATCCAGGGTGCCGGAAGTGGGGAGGTCAGAGACTGCTCTAAGAAGGGGCTAACACAGAAGCTGTGTCTGGAAGAAGGCACCCCTCAAACAAACAAAAACTACACAGGACAAAAAAAAAGACTCGCTTCAAAACAGCAAGACAATCTGAAAGGTACTTAAGAATAAACTGAGCACAAGACGTGCCTGACTTTTATGGAGAAACTTAGAAAGCATTACCAAGGGGAATAAATGAGGAATCGGGACACTGAAGGCATGATGGGAAACGTGAAGGAGAGGGTGGAGGCTGGCAAGAGGGGCTCCCCTGTGCCCACACCGGGTGGGCTCTGCATGGGCCGAGCAAAACTTCAATGGAAAAGCAAAGAACAATTTGGATTCTGGGCTCTGGGTGCTTGAGTCAGATTTGCTTTCTGGTAATGGGCTGGGCTTTCATGCCCGCTCCTTACAAGCGGAGCTAATGCACATGTGATTTTGTAAGCAGCTTTCCCCCACTTAACCATATAGCATGGATGTTTCCCACATCAGTAAGTGGTGTTTGATAGAAAACCATAAAGAGCGGTTCTCCAAGGCAGACAAAATTGGTGGTTTGCTGGATTTTAGAGAGAGGAGCATAGTGAGGGGCGGGGGTGGGAGGGGATGGGAGAAGCTACCGTGCATGCCACACCTACTAAGCAGACCATCTCATCCCCTCCCACGACGGGATGCAGAACCTTTCCCTTAATTTTGCAAATGAGGGAATGGGGCGGGGGTGGGGTGCAGGTGCCAGCTGTGCAGGGTCTCCAGGGCTCCTGGCTCTGTGCTGCTCCCATGTCCATGTCCTCCTTTGCCCCCCTCAGCGCGCCGGTGCCGTGCTGTGCGGAAGGACGTCCATCCAACTGTTCACCACGTGGGCCCTGGCGGCGTCCTGGAACTTGGGCTGCAGCAAAGAAACCAAGCTCCTGCCTTAGCTTCCTGGCACGGATACAACACATTCTCACAACCCCGGGACATGTGTTCTCCCCCAGCTTGGGAGGGCGGCCATCCCAACGCCAGGTGTTGGTAGGGCCCTGCTATCTCTGAAGACTCTAGGGGAGACCCCTTTCCTTGCCTCCTGCAGCTTCTGGTGGCTCCCGGTGATCCTTGATTTGTGTCAGCGTCATCCGCTGTCCGTCTCCATCTTCCTGTGGCCTTCTCCTGTGTGTCTCTGGGTCTCCCATCTCTCTCTTCACGTACTGGGCACCAGCGATTGGCTTTAGGGTCCACTCTAAATCCAGGAGGATCTCATCTCTAGATCCTTAACTTGATTTTATTTGCAAAGACTAATTCTAGGTAAGGTCAATTCTCAGCCACAGCAGCTCAGGACTTGGACACAGCTTTTAGGGGGGAAGGAAGCCAATTCAACCCCCTGCCCTGCCCCACATTCTAGTGGAAGAAAAGGAAGAACAGATAAATATATCACACGTTAGATGGTAGCAAGAGCGATGCCAGAGACAGAAAAAGGGAGGGAAGGGAGATGGAGCTTGTGGAGGTGGGCACGGCAGTTCTAACTGGGATGCTTTGGGAAGGTGTCACCGAGAAGGTAACATTTGAGCAAGGATGTGAAGGCGGCAACAGGAAAAGCCGTGTAGGTATCTGCGATAAAAGGGTTCCAGGGAGAGAGGATAGCAAGTTCAAGCAGCCCACAGAGGAAGCATGCCTGGAAAGAATCAAGCGTGGAGAAGCGAAGGAGGGCCTCCAAGCCGTGGTGGGGCCCGGATCGGCGAGGCTCTTGCACAGCATGATTCCTCCAAGCAAGACGGGAGCCACAGGAGGGTTTCAAGCAAAGGCTGACGTAAGAGAGGATCGTCGGCTGCCATGTGCGCACCAGGGAGGAGGTAACGGCAAGATCCAGAAGGGAGATGTGGGCTTGGACCCAGATGGTGACAGCAGACGTGGAGCCCTGGCGGGATCCTGGGTGCATTCTGAAGGCAGGGTCGGCAAGATTTACGACGGGTGTGGAGTGTAAGAGAAAGGGAGAGGTCCTGGATAACAGCTGGGGGTTTGGTTGGGGCAAAGGAAGGATGGACTTGCCTCTCTAACCACGTCGGTGACGGCGGCCTGCAGAGCAGAATTGCAGGGAAGCTTAGGAATTATATTTTGGACATGCGGTGTGTGAGATGTCAATTAAGAAGGAATACTGGTTGGGCAGTTGGATGTTTGATTCTGGGGTTTGGGGCAAGGTCTGAGCTGGAGATAGAAAGGCGGGAGCTGTCAGTGTAGAGACACTCTTTCAAATCAGAAGAATAGATGAGGTCACGATGCGAGTGACTGTAGAGAAGAAGTCCAAAGAATGGCTTTACATAGGACACCCCAATATATTACAAGATCAAAGAGGGAAAGCACAAAGGAGGCTGAGGGGCGTGACCCGTGAGATGGGAAGAAAACCAGCAGAAATATGGCACCTTGGAAACCAAATGGTGATTTAAGAAGGAGGCAGAGGGGCGCCTGAGTGGCTCCATCAGTTAAGCATCCGACTCTTGATCTCAGCTCAGGTCTTGATCTCAGGGTCATGAGTTCAAGCCCTGAGACACTGGGTGTGGAGCCTAGTTAAAATGAATGAATGAACGAACGAACAAACGAATGAATGAATGAACGAATGAGGCGGTGACCAATTACGCACAATGGTGCAGCGGGGTCAGGTCAGATGAGCACAGAGTGACCTTCAGTGTCTTGGCGGTTTGGTGTCTTTGGTGAGGGTCATTTCAGTGGAGTGGTGGGATGGCAGGGGTTGGCATGGAATTAAAGGAAGTGGGTGGAGGGAAACTGGAGACGCCCATAGAGACAACTTTTACAGGCGTTTAGGGGTAAAGGGGAATGAATGAAGGATTTTGAGCTCAATGAGGGTAGGGGGTCTTCTCTTTTGGTCACCCCAATGCTATGTGTCTCTCCCCCAGCACGGAACCTGGCACTTAATACACCTTTGTTGATGACCGAATGAATGAATGAACATGGGCCCATCGAACGGAAGCGGTTGTCCCCGGCTGTCTGAGAGCATTTTCCTTTTGGCCACCATCATTTTCTCTTGGAAGACGGAGTGGACCCTGGGCAGCTAAGACCTGTGGCACCAGCCGAATTGCAGGAAGTTAATTAACTTGGGGTGTTTCTCCCTTCCGTTCTCACCGTTCTCAGTGGTGGAGAGCAAACCTTTGTTCCTGACCACCTCAATTAGCTCCCGCTTCTCCTGGGCTCCCCCCACCCAGCCCCGCACTAGAAGGCTGGTGCTGGAGTGGCCAGCTCGTTTCTGGGCTCACAGACAACCTGTCTTCTCCTGAAGCCTCCCCACCCTCTCAGACCTGACTGGCAGGCCCTGCGCTGGGTGTGCCCAGGAACAAAGGCAAGGTGGTGCCCCACCCTGCCCACCCCTCCTCTCTGATCGGTGGTCAGGACCGCCAGGGGCTGCCCTGGGCTTACTCTGAAGCCCAGGCTCCTGGCCTTGCCCACCCCCAGCCACAGTCCTCTCCACCCCTGAAGGAGCCCCTCTCCTGGGCTCTTCTTCCAAGGCACCCAGGTCCCTCCACGGCCTCCCTTCTTTCATCTCTGTGCAGGAGCTCCCACCCCGTCCAGAAGGGGGCCTTTGACCAAGCACACACCTGGCCTAAACCCCAGGAACGAAAGGGTCCGAGGACAGAGCCCAGCATCTATAGTTTTGAAAGTTCCCCGGCTGCTTTTGAAACACAGCCAAGGCTGAGAACCACCTCATCATCCATGAACCCGTACTAATAGTACCCGTCCCGTGAGGAGTAAGAAACAAAGCAGAGCGGACATTACTTGTGAGCAGTTTCTCTGTGCCCAGCACGTACACCTCTGTCACCTCCAGAGCAGTCCTCGGAGGTAGGGATCCTTAGTCCCATCTTACAGGTGGGGAAGCACGTTCAAGACCGAACTTGCCTTTGGGCACTTGGCAGGCGAGTGGTCGAGCCAGGGTTTGAACCTAGGTACATGTGACTCCAAGATAGCTTTCTCTCTGTCCCTGGCACCTGCTGGGCCTTTATTCATAGCGGCTGTTTTGTTTCTCTTCTATCAATAATGGTAGTCCCGAGCAGAAAGGGCGAAGTGGGGCTTTTTTACCGGGCTACAGACATGGTGGTGTGGACGTCAGGTAGATGGACAGTCCATCCCACCTGGAAGGCTTGGGAAGGTTTAGGAAGGCGGGGAGAAGGCACTTGGACTGGGAGTTTGGATCCACTGAAGGCCTTGCAGGCGGAAAGGGATGTGGTCAGCCTAGGGAGGGTCAGAGCAGGGAAGGGAAGACGACGAGTCGGGAGGCTACTTCCCTGGCTAGCTACTGTCCGAACCCGCGCAGGGAAAGAGAGAACAGGCAGGAGTCAGGCTGCCAACAGGCCAGAGCAAGGCACCCAGGGCAGGCCCCTATGCCCAGCTGCTGACGGCTGGAAAGCCAAGCCGTTTTCACAAGGCAGCTAGAAGCGCTCTTGGGCAATCTCATCTCTGAAAGACTGAATTTCATTATAATTTAAGTCTTTCTTGGGCTTCATCGAAGGCTATGAGACTCTTGAAAAGGAGAAGCATCTCTTTCCTCAGGAGAGGGGAAAACACGCCAGAGCTTTCTCTTCTAATATAAACTAGACAAGGAGATGCAGCTGAACTTGGCAGAGCCTGCCAGAGAACGCTAATAGACTCCACGAGAAGAGAATTATAGAAAGAGACAGCTCCAGAGGGTGGCGGGGCAGAGAAGAAAGAGGCCCCAGGACTGGCAGCCCCAGGTGGGCTGGTGGGAGCCGGGATCAGTGTCGATGGCAGAAGGGCCCCAGGGCCTGGATGGGCTCAGCTTCTCATCTGGCTGGAAGCTTCTCTGCCTGGAGACCAGGCAGATAAGACCCCAGGCCCCCAGCATCCTTCCTGGTTCATTTCCAGTGATCCCATTAATTGTGGAGGCTTGGGGGCTGGAATGGAATTCATGACATTTCCTGCATGGGAGCTCTCAGTGGGGGAGGAGGGAAGTGACCTAAAAACATTTAGCCAGAAAATAAAATAAAATAAAATAAAATAAAACCCACGCAGGTTTGACGCTCCCACCAGAGGCTGGGAAGGGGCTGGGGGCTCTTATGTGCACACGCATGTTTTAAAATATCACAGGCAGTTGGATGTCCCATGGAACCCTTGGCTTAGAAGGAGGTGCTTTGCTTTTATAAAATTTGATTATTTTCCTTCTGCCTTTAATAAAAACCAGTGCTGGGCTCTGACTCACAAGCTCGAAACAGCCTTTGTTGGTGACAGGGGCTGGGACTGCGGCAGTGGCACAGGCTGGAACAGTTCTCAAATAGGAAATCGAAGACCCAGAGACAAAGGAGGGGAGACGGAAGGGGGGAAGGAGAGGCACAGCAGGAAAGAAATGCAGAGTTAGTGCTCAGTGAGGGCATGAGCGGCTGGCTCCTTGGGTGCCTCTGGAGGGCGGCTCAGACCCAGGAGGGAGGGAGGCGGGGGTTCCCGCCTCCCTACCGGCAGCCCATTTGTCCCCTGCCAGCCAACCCTCTGAACCACAAGGCTGCTCACCCCATCTCCTGTCAAAGGCTCCTGAGTCCTAAGCAGATGCCCTGTCACGCAGAGCGGGAGGCTGTCACCTCCACAGGGAGGGCGTAGTCACTTCCAGTTGATAGGGTGGCTTTGAGGCTGGTGGGTCAGCGGGGGCTGGGGAGTAAGGGCTGAGAGGGGGCGAGAGCTCCCTGGGGTGGCCAGAGGTGGCTTCTAAGAGAAAGTGTTCCCTGTTCTGTCTTGTCCGTCTGTCCCTCTGGGCTCTGGCTTTGCCTTGCTTTGTCTTCCTCTGTCTTCCTCTGAGTCAGGCTCCTTTCATCTCATTGTCTTGCTCATTCTTTGTGTCCTTCCCTCTTTCCTCTGTCTGAATCTCTTTTATTCTCTTAAGAAAGATGGCCGAACTTGTTAAGCCAGAGATCAAACACCCCAAAGGGCTGAATATGTAAGAAGGGAACGTGGCTTTAACATCTGGTGTGAGCTCGCACGCGCGCATTCTCTCTCTCTCTCTCTCTCTCTCTCTCTCTCTGCGACACAGTGGGTTCCCCGCAGAGAGGAAGGGCAGGGAGGGGGTGGGGTGTGGGTGAGAAAATCAATGAAACCCTGTCACTCCTGGGCCTGGTAACAGTGGCTAGAGCAGCGGGAAGGGCGAGAATATTCCCTAAGGGCCAGACAGGCTCCAACCAGGCTGGACCACCAGAGAGGCCACCACCCCCGCAGGAAGAAGCAGGTCTGATGCCCCAGTGAAGTTAAAAGGCTCTGAAGCGGCCGCCTGACAACCAGCCAGGACCTCTGCCTTCGCAGGAAGTGAGAAGAAACATTAATGGGGGTGAAGAACAGGGACGAAAGACCCCCGAACCAGGGGTGCTAGGGATCCCATTTCATCCCCTACCAGCCCTGTGAGGGGTGCTCTGCTGAAAGGTGCATGAGGCTTAGACAGGCCACTGAACTTGTCCCACACAGCCGGCTGGGAGGGGCAGGGCTGACTTGGTGCTGTATTTATTCCTGGGAGTATTTATTGTCGCGGATGGACACTCGGTCCTTGGTGGGTTCGTGGTGAAGGCCATCAGGCCACGATGCAGCTAGTCTGAGCCTCAGGGTGGGGAATGTGGGGAAGATGGAGGGAGGGAGGCAGGGAGGGAGGGAGGGAAGAGGCGGCAGAATGGCGCAGGAGAGTGGCATCCTGTCGGATACAGGCTGTCCAGGGGTCACCTTGTAGGGACAGGTCAGGAGTGGGGCTCCTTGTGCCCGTGTCCATTCTGAGAAATGGAAACATTCTGTTGCTCTGAGGAACAAAGAGAGGAAGGAGGGAAAGACAGAGGGATGAGAGAGAGAGAGAGGAGACCTGTCTTTTCCACACTCCCGCCTCCCTCCCCTCCCCTCCCCATGCCTGCCTGTGGAATGCTCCCTGGAAGGGCAGCCAGCGAGGGCAGGAGAGGACACTCTCTGAGCCTGCTCCATGCTGCCTAGGTGTGCGCACAGATGTGAGCTCTTCTCACCCTCCCAATCCTCCTCTCCCTCGTTTTGCAGAGGAGACAGAGGCCCAGAGACATTAAGCAACTTGCTCCTGATCACACAGCTAGTAAGCTGCAGGGCCAGGGCCCTCCCTTCCTCTGTCTTCCAGGGCCCCAGGTGCTCTCTCTGTGTCCATCTGATGAGGGAACGGAAGGCAAGCTGAAGACAAAGCAGAAGCAACCCCCCCCACCCCCATGGGATGTATGGGACATTCCTCAGGCACTCCTGGCTGCCCTAAAGGACAAAGAAACAGTCCTTACTACCTACAGCCCATTGACAAGTCCTTGAAACAGGCAGGTGACATTCCTCTAGGAACTCAGCTGCCTCCATGTTAATACTTTGCTAAGGGCAAAAGGCAGTCCTGGCCTGACCCCCTCCCCTCCACCAAGATCCTGTAAGTCTACTTTAATGTATAGAAATTCTTTGGAAACTTCATTTATCTCTAACCACCCCCCAAGATACGTGTTGGCAATCATCCCCCAAGCATATGGCCCACCGATATACATCTGAAGGGTCTCATGACACAGGTTTTATTAGACGGTAATAAATGACCTTTTCCCAACAGTAGCTAGCCCCCTCAAGGTCCTGGAGACCTTGCTTCTAAAATTCCTTAGAGACTTACGCTATCCCTAGCCCCCTTCCCCACTTGAGGGTATAAAATAGGCCATTCCTTACAACCCCGGGGCAGCAGCTCTTTCTGCCCATGGGTCCTGTCCCCGTGCTTTAATAAACCACCATTTTGCACCAAAGGCGTCTCAAGAATTCTTTCTCGGTCGTTGGCTCCGGACCTCACCCCACTGAGCCTCACGTATATTCCCCAACTTCATCATGTCTGTCTCTCTCCGTCTCTGAGGGGACACGTCACCCAATCCACTCAGCTCCAAGGTTGGTTGGGAGCCGTGCCTGCCACCAAGAGAGGAGGAGACAAATGACAGAGGGGGCCCACAGAGCAGCCACGCCTCGTCCTTCCCAGCACCCCACTCCGCCTGTAATAGCAGCAGGCCTGTCCCCAGCCCCTCCTCTGCCGGAGGAGGAGCTGACTGCCTCTCAAGTCTTCCCCAGGGAGGGTGGCTGTAGGAGGCAGGGGGCAGCTGAGTGTGGGAGGGCTCTATGGTGGGTCGGGACCCAGAGAGAGGATGCCATGGCCCCCGACTTAGAGCGGGACCCCTTTCCACCCTGGGCTAGGACATCCTTGGGTCCCCGGCCAGTTGGCTGCAGAGGGCAGGTGAGGGCTTCCGTGGCGCCGGCAGGCTCAGAGAGAGAGAACGGGGGTCCGTCCCTGCCAGGGAGAAACCTGAGGAGGGGCTGGAGCCAGGCAGGTCGGTGAGGCAGGCTCCTGCCACCAACGTCCCAGTGGGCACAGGGCTCTGAGATAGTCGTGTCACGTAACAGAAGCCACCATGTGGCTCTACCAGAGCCCCTCGGGTAGAACGCGGGGCTGATGTGCGCACCGCACACTCACTTCCAAGGGGACATGCTCGTTAGAGCAGAACTCCGATCCGTGCTCCTGACATTCAACGTTGATTCACCCCGGACTGAGATGGGGCTTTCACCTACATTAAAAAGCCATTTTTTTTTAAATCCGGAGATTCACACACCAATCAGAAGGTCTGGCTTTCTCGGGTGCCTAGTCCCTGTTATCTTGACAGGCGGGCCCCCGAGCACAGCGCCTCCTCCAGGCAAGGCCGGGCTCTCCCAGCAGACCACGAACTCCTCCCTGCCCACTTCTCTCATTCCCACTGTCCGCCCAGCCACGCAAGCCGGGGACTTGGGACCTGGTTCTGGCACATGCCTATAGCCCCTGTAATATGCTCCTTTTGGTCCTTGACAAAACGTCTGCCATTTCCGGACTCAGGAAAGGATGAATGCAAGCTGCTATAAGTAAGGAAGTCTTATCCTGGGTCCTTCTGTTGCTGCCCGTCTACAGATGACAGATGCCATGCTTCTCCAAGGACACCCAGACTGGCCGTGGGGAGCTCGACACGGTGGCAAATGGGAGTCCCCATTGCCTGCTCCTGACCTGCCAGGGAAGCCTCTCAGCCTGTCTGTCATGCTCAGAGAGTCAGGCCAGGCAACCCCAGGGCTTCAGAGCCAGGCTGGCCCTCCCTGCTGGTTGTCATGGGAACCGGGGCTGGGGCTGGGCAGCGTCTTTGCTCTTCAGGGCTTGTATCTCCTTTCTCAGTTCTTGTTCAAGGAATGTTTGCAGAGCACCCATAATGTGCCAGGCCCTGTATGAGAGATGAAAGGAGACTGAGCTTCAGTCCCTTGCCTTAAAAAAACCCATGGTGCATGGAGGAGACAAAAACAGACCACATGTGACCATACACCCTGGCTGGCTTTACAGTTCAAGGTCAGGGAGAGAGAGGCCCCGGCTAATGCTGTTAGGGTGAAGCCCTGAAACTGGAGTGAAATCAGGAAGGTTCGTGGGGAATGTGGCTTTTGAGGGAGAGGGGGTCAGAGAAGGTGTTCTGGCCAGGGGTGTGGTGGGGGAAGGAGCAAATGTGTAGATGTGGGCAAGTCCTGGGCAGGGAGTGGGGCCCCTCCAGCTACAGCAGCAGGCTCAAGGAGCTAATCTGCAGGACATTATTTCTTCCATGATCAAATAAATCTGGGGATGACTGGGCTAATTTCCAAGAAAGCACAGAGAATACAGAATTTTCCAAGTTTATTTGTTCACAGGCCCTCCCTCCACCCCTTCCCTTTTTATCTGCAGCTGGGGGAGCACCCGTTGGGCTGGGGGGGGGTCAGCAGAGGTGATGGGCAAGTGCTTGGAGAGGAGGCACAGCCCAGTTGTGCAGAGCCCCGGGCGTCAGGCCCAAGTTTTACTCCGCAGGTAATGGGAACATGAAAGGTTTCAAGGCAGAAGGTCACATTATCTGGTTTGCTAACATTTTAGAAAGATCAGGGGCTCCTGGAAGAGGATGGAGTGGAAGAGCGGGAGGAGGGGTGGGAGGGGGGAGGATGAGGATGAAGCCCTCTGAGGAGGTGAGAACGACAAGGCAGGGGCTTGTGGACTTGGAGAGGAGCCGGAGAAGCATTTGCTGGCGTCTCCGTCTCCGTGGGGCAGCAGGGCCTGCTGGCTTTTTTCAGGGGGGAGAATAGCCAGGCATTTCCTTCCCAGAAATGGGGAGCATCCCAAGGGCCTTTGGGGGGGGTTGCCCACCCATGTAGGAGAGCCCTCCCACCCCACCCCAAGGGCACAGATAGCCTCTGTTCTCTGCAGGAGAGGCCAGACAACAGGAAGGACTCCTCAGCCATGCACTTGATCCCCTGTGTCTCCAGCTCTTCAACAGAAATGGGGACAGAGACAGGCCAGGAGTGCCATAAGTACCAAGAAGCTGTGCAGGGCCTTGTAGGTGGAATTCAGGAGAGTTATTTCCATGATATGTAGGCTAGCAGTGTGTTATGAACGAAGGTTCTGGAGGCGAGCTGGAATCAAACCCTGGCCCTGCTCTATGCTAACTCTGTGTTCCTTGGCCAAGTCACCTGACCTCTCTAAGCCCCAGCCTCCCTGTCTGCAAACAGGGCTAACAGTCATATTCCATTCTGGAGTGGGAAGGAGTGAGATATCACACTGTATAAGGTGTGCCTGACACTGTAAGTGCTCAATAAATATTAGCGATTATTAATTTTAATATTAATGAGGTTTTTAATATTTCTTGTAATAAAAGTCCAATTTGGATTTATAGTACAGAACTTTTAAATGCAGTTTCATTGCTTTTGGGTACATATCGTGACCCCTAGTTGGCTACTACCATATTAGCAGGAAGAGTCTTTGGGGGCTGTCTTAGTCCGTTCGGGCTGCTGGAACAGTATACCATAGGCCGAGTGGCTTATAAATAACAGAAATGTATTTCTCGCAGTTCTGGAGGCTGGGAGGTCCAAGGTCAGGGTGCCAGCAGATTCAGTGTCTGGTGAGGACCTGCCTCTGGTTCACAGACAGCGTCTCTGGCTTCCACCACGCACGGGAGGAAAGGCCAAGGGATCTCTCCTGCCTCTTTTATAATAGGGGCACTAGTCTCATTCACAAGGTGCCCCCTAATGACTTAATCACTTCTCAAAGGCCCCCACCTCCTAATATAATCACCATGGGCCTTAAGATTCACTGCTTGGTGGAGGACACAAACATTCCAGTCCATAGCCGGGGCCCATGTTCATCACTGGATAATAATGGTTTGTAATTCTTGGCTTGTTTCTGTATCTCAAAAGTTGCTTCTCAAGGGCTTAAAAGAGTTTCTCCTGTCACAGAGTCCCCATGACCCATTAGAGTGTGGACCTGATGCTTAACTCGCTAACCACGTCTCTTTACTGCGTAGCAAGGCCGAGGCCCAGGTTTGGCTCAGAGTCCTCACCAGCCAGGAATGAAAGATAGTAGAGGGGCGGAGGACAGGTCTGACCACTGAGAGCACCGTGCAGAGAAATGGGCAGGCCCAGCCCGGGAAGCCCAAGACCCTCTCCCTGGCAGCAGAAGGCAGGGGCAGAGCTCATGGTGATGAGGGAACTGAAGGCAAACTGAAGACAAAGCAGAAACTGACACCCTGCAACCCCCCCCACCCCCATGGGATGTATGGGACATTCCTCAGGCACTCCTGGCTGCCCTAAAGGACAAAGAAACAGTCCTTACTACCTACAGCCTTGACAAGTCCTTGAAACAGGCAGGTGACATTCTTCTAGGAACTCAGCTGCCTCCATGTTAATACTTTGGTAAGGGCAAAAGGCAGTCCTGGCCTGACCCCCTCCCCTCCACCAAGATCCTGTAAGTCTACTTTAACGTATAGAAATTCTTTGGAAACTTCATTTATCTCTAACCACCCCCCAAGATACGTGTTGGCAATCATCCCCCAAGCATATGGCCCACCGATATACATCTGAAGGGTCTCATGACACAGGTTTTATTAGACAGTAATAAATGACCTTTTCCCAACAGCAGCTAGCCCCCTCAAGGTCCTGGAGACCTTGCTTCTAAAATTCCTTAGAGACTTACGCTATCCCTAGCCCCCTCCCCACTTGAGGGTATAAAATAGGCCATTCCTCACAACCCCGGGGCAGCAGCTCTTTCTGCCCATGGGTCC